>NW_005871124.1:2873001-2916685 GCF_000147115.1 Myotis lucifugus
AAACATCAGGAGGCCAGGATTTCTTAAATCCCATAGCAAATTCCGAAAATGGTGTGTATATTTCTTTGAAAATATGTTCACCAATATTTACCCAGGCCAAGAACCTTTAGATAGTCCAAGGACTTTGACTCAGGGAGTGTCCCCCCCCGCCCCCCCCCCCCCGGCCAGTTGAGAGGATATTGCAATATGTTTGTGCAGTGGTCAAGCTCTGTGATCCCCATGTACTTTGGGGAGAATGGTTTTAGTTCTTTGAAGTTCACACAGAAGCAGAAACAGGCTAGCCAATTATCATCTGGTGGAAGGTCTCTTTTAATGAGCAAATAAAAATGATTTATAATTAGTGCAGTTACATGCTTTTTTAATGAGACCACGCTAAAAATAAATCAATTCCCTTAATAGGCAAATGAATAATTTTTCTTCTAATACCCTTTAGCACATTCATTTATTCAACAGATTCCTTTTCCATTGCTTCATCGAGCAACCCTTAAGCTTTGGTTAGAGTTTCAGTATTGTACTTTACTCAGATGATATTTTATTATACTTAGAAGATGGAGATGCCTGGTGTGATAACTTGGAGTGTGCATTAAATATATAGATAAGTCTCCTGGAGATGTGGTTGGCATCGATTGGACCTCATTGGATGGCATTTCCTTGTGGTCTAGGTCATTGCTACCCATACTGACTCAAATTATGATATTCAGACCATCAGCATTAATATGACTTCATAATGTATTTGAAATTCTAGGGTCCTTAACCAGATCTTTTGAATCACAATCTTGGGGTAAGGTAAAGGACAAGTAATCTTTGTTCCAAAAAATACTCCAGGAGACTCGTTTGTGTGCTAAAAGGCAGGAAGCAGTCTTCATAGTTTCAGATGATTTATTCTGCCGCATTGCCTCACCTCTCCTTGCTTTGGGTGACCTATATCATATATCTTATTCATTCTTTATAAATTGTTTCAAGAAATAATCTCCACATCCCAAGATGCACCTTTTCTTCTCTTAAGGTTAAAGTAGATGCTCTTGCGCTCTCTCCCTTGGCATACTATGCATGTTACATCACAGTAACCACATATGCCCATTGACAAAACATATTGTAAGGTCTTCCCTCCTCATATGGTCACCTACTGAAAGGAAAGGATTATAACTACTTTATTTTAGATCCCTGGTACTGAAAATAGAGCTTGATTTTTAACAGGATAAAAGTATATATGAACTGGAAGACAGAACAATAGAAATTACCCAAATAAAGCAACATAAATAAAATAAAAAATTAATAGAGCTGCAGGGACATTATGACTATAATGGAAGACCTGGCATTTGTATCATCAGAATACTGGGGAAGGGGCAGAAAAGTACTAGAAGAAATAGTGGCTAAAAACTTCCTAAATTTGGCAAGAAACATACAACTAAAGAATTAAGAAGCTGAGCAAACTTCAAACAGGATAAACACAAAGAAATCCATTCCAAGACAAAATACAATTAAACTTCTGAAAACGAAAGATCAAGAGAAAATCTTGAAAGTGGGCAGAAAAACCACACCTTGCTTATGAGGGAAAAACAATGACAATGATAGCAAATTTGTCATCACAGCCATGGAAACCAGAAAGAAATGGAACAACATTGTTCAGGTGCTGAATGAAAAAACTGTGAACCAGTGACTATTCATAGCGGCTTTATTTGTAGTAGCCAAAAACTAGAAACAACCAAAATGTCCTTAATAGGTGAATGGTTAAGCAGAAGGTGATACATTCCATATTATGAAATACTACTCAGCAATAAAAATAAGTGAACTACTGACACATGCGACAACTTGTATGGATATGGAGAGCATTAAGCTGAGTTAAAAAAGTAATCTTGAAAGGTCACATACTGTATAATCTCATTTATATAACATTTTTTGTGACAAAATTATAGAGAACAGATTAGTGGTTGCCAGAAGTCAGAGATGGGGAGGGGTTGGTGAGACTATAAAGAGGTAGTGCAAGGAAGATCATTGTGGTGATGGAGCAGTTTTGTATCTTAATTGCAGTGATGGTACATGAATCTACAAATGTGATAAGATGATAGAGAACGATGAGCACCTGTGTTAATGCAAGTTTCTGGTGTTGATATTGTACTCTAATTACATTAGTTGTAACCACTGTGAGAAATTGGGTGAGGGTATATGGAACTTCTCTGTTCTGCATTTACAACTTCCTATAAGTTTATAATTGTTTCACGATAAAAAGATTTTTAAAAACCGATATGCTTCAGAAATGGTATAAGACATTGAAAGAATGCAGTTGGCGATGAGAGTCAGCCTTCTAGAACCCTATGGCCTAGAGCCATAGAGCACTCAAGAAAGAGTGTATGCAGGCTAATTGGAAACTCAGGAAAGAAACCTGGAGAGAGTTGGGGGAGAAATTTTCTTTTTTTTGGGGGGGGGACGGGGGGAGAGAAATTTTCTTTCTGTAAGTACCAGGAGGCAGAGAAACCCCACAATAGACTGTAAAGTCCTCCAGGACTATAATTGTGATGTATTTGGCAGTTGCTCAAAACAATCCTATATAATAAAAGGCTAATATGCAAATCGACCAAACGGCAGAACTACTGGTCACTATGACACGCACTGACCACCAGGGGGCAGACGCTCAATGCAGGAGCTGCTCCCTGGTGGTCAGTGCGCTCCCACAGGGGGAGCGCCACTCAGCCAGAAGCCAGACTCATGGCTGGCGAGTGCATCGGCGATGGCGGGAGCCTCTCCCGCCTCCACAGCAGCACTAAGGATGTCCGACTGATGGCTTAGGTCCACTTCTCGTGGGGAGCGGGCCTAAGCCATCAGTTGGACATCCCCTGAGGCCCCCAGACTGCAAGAGGGCGCAAGCCGGGCTGAGGGACCCCAAAACCCCAAGTGCACAAATTTCGTGCACAGGGCCTCTAGTGAAAAAATATTTGTGGACTGAACAAATAGAAAAACGAGAGTGCCAGGTCCTAAGGAATGGCTTGTTGGTTGCAGTCAGAAAGAAGAGCTAGAAATAGACTTTGGGGAGAACTAAGAAGTCCAGTAGGTCTCATAGAGGTGCGAGTCAGAAGTTACCCCTTAACCTTAACCTTCTAGGTTGCTCAATGTATGGTTTCTAGCATCTCAGAATTGTAGAGACGGGAAGAAAGGGGAGTAGGTCTTGAGTTAATGTTGTAAAAGCAGCTGATGTCTGGCTAGACTTGTAGTGTCAGGATCAGGAATCTGTACACTGAGATACTAATTATATTTCTGTAAGTTTTCCATTTCCCTTAGATTCTTGGTAAAGTTATTTAGAAAACTCTAACTTGTCATGAATATCATGAGATGGAAAGATCTGCCCCTGCTCAGCAGAGATGAGGAGATAAGTATGGAGGCCAGGTGATGGCATCATCAGGAGATTTTGAAGTTGGACATCAGGGGGACAATTAAGGGAGATGATATAGTTAATGAAATAGAACCAGGGAGGGAGAGAGAGAGAGAGAGACAGGGGGAGAGAAGTTTTCCCCCACAATAGACTGGGGAAGGGGAGGGAAGGGAAGGGAAGGGAAGGGAAGGGAAGGGAAGGGAAGGGAAGGGAAGGGAAGGGAAGGGAAAGAAAGGGAAGAGAAGGGAGGGGAAGGGAGGGGAAGGGAGGGGAAGGGAAGGGAGAAAACTGTGAACTCTGTTTATATCCCAATGAGCCTGATCATTTCCATGGGTCCTGGGAATTGTTTGGTGTATAGATGCATTAGTGTATTTTGATTTTCTAAGCTGATTGGGCCTATCTACAATGTAAAAGTGCATTAATAGAATGAAATATACTTATACTACTACCACCCTCTCCAGTAGGGATCAGTGTGCAATTCAGAGAGAATAACGGAGAGCAAGAATGTCCAATAAAACAGTAAACAATCTGTAAAATCATGTCATGAGGAATAACAAATTGACTTGATTTAAAATCCACAAAGCAATAGTGGCCACTTGGATTTTAATACTAATGCAAAGTGTATTAAAAATCCATCTTAGAAGGTTTCTGAAGTGAATATTAAATTTATATAAATTTATTCAGTCAATGCTTTTGAAACAGCCACGTGAACTTTAGGACATCAAAGAGTAAGATATTTATTGAATGCCTACTGAGGCAAAGGATTTTATGTCTTAAGGATCATAGAAAGATATAATTTTCCTTAAGTTTTTAAGTGTGTGTGTGTGTGTGTGTGTGTGTGTGTGTGATGAGTCTTCCCAAACTTACTCCAATGAAATATTCTTTCCTTTACCTACTGGCCTCTGCTTCTACAGTCTTACTACTCACTTATATATAACCTTAGTGCATTCATTCATTCATTCATTCATTCTCTAAGATTGTGTACATTACTGTTTGTCAATTATTGTAAAATGATACAGGGTTCCTATATAACACAAAAGAAATATTAAAGAAGAAAAATACACATGAGCAGGTGGAGGAAATGCAGGCCAGGGTACAGGATACTACAAGATAGAATGGTGAAGGGGGGACAAGAATAAGGGGAAGCATCTTCAAATATATCCAAGAGAAAGGAGGTCTGAAATCTGGAAAATAGATATACAAGCAACAGCAAATATGGGAAGTCCAGTGGCCATTCAAAAGCACTGAGATTCCTGAGGCTGGGGATGATGTCTCCTTTGTTTCCCTCTGATTAAGCTCTGCCTATAATATACATAATTCTGTACACAGTAAACATCCAATACATATTAGTTCAACAAAGAAATGAATGCGAAAACAGCACCCCTCTTCTGAGGAATATAGAAATATTTACGTATATCTGACATGGCATAGTGTATGACATCATCTTTCTACAGGACCTTTCAAGACTTAACAAAACCACTGACTTCTACCCAAACAAGAAAGTGAGAAGGGGTGGACCCATACCTGAGCCCCAGGGTCCTCCACGTTCCACCGACAGGATTGATTTCAAAGTCTTTAGAGAAATTCTTCCATTTCTTCAAACTTATATAAGTAAAAATGAAAGAATTATATTTTTAAAAAGAAAATGACTAGTGTATAGCCCATGTTTTATCTATTTAGAAGCCTAGTATGGAAATTGGAATGTACATTAGGTAATAATACACATGGGATTCGCCCTAGCCAGTTTGGCTCAGTGAATAGAGCATCGGCCTGCGGACTGAAGGGTCCCAGGTTGGATTCCGGTCAGGGCATGTACCTTGGTTGCGGGCACATCCCCAGGAGGGGGTGTGCAGGAGGCAGCTGATTGATGTTTCTCTCTCATCGATGTTTCAAACTCTCTATCCCTCTCCCTTCTTCTCTGTAAAAAATCAATAAAATATATTTTAAAAAATACACACGGGATTGGAGCCTTGGAAAAACCTTAGGACTGAATCTTGACACTTGGGAGTTTCCACCTGAAGCTGGAAAAAAAGGCAACTCAGGGCATTTGAGATAGGGATCACTTCCTTCCAGTCAAAAGGCAGTTACATCCCTTTGTTCTGTGTCTGGGCAAAAGTCACTAAAACAAAGGAAAAGAACATGTTTTAGTAGAGAATTTTGAAATGGACCGTATGACAAAATTGATGTAAGCCAGAGAAGCACATCTTTAGACAGAAAGTGTGAGTTTGTCCCGTTATAAAACACAGATTAGGAAATGCAGTTGAGGTTGCACACTGACATACTTTTCTAGGTTACTGGTATTTTGTGAAGGAAAAATTATATTAAAAGAAACAATGCCCGCTAAACACATCTTGCATTAGCCATCTCTTTCTCTTTCTGATATGTTTTCTGGAAGATTGTCTTGACTTTATTTTCCGTCTTATATATTTAAAAATCTTTCTGTAATCATTTTATTCATTTATCTCCTAAAGCTCTTTCTTGTTTTTTCCTTTTTCAAAGTCTCCTTTTTCTGTTTCATCAATGAAAGAATCTTATTCATCTTTTAAATTACTAAGTGCTTTTGTTGTCCAACTTGACTCTTTTCTCTGAGGTTTATTTTTTCTTATTGTTCGTTTATCCTGATCGCTCTGCTTTGTGATGGATGCTTTTCTCAAACCTGGTGCTGTCTGGTGAAGAGAGGCAAAGAAAAAAAAATAAGAGCAGCCTTGGAGACTTCGTCACATTAGAGTCTAGAGTAGACGGTACATTTTTAATTTTTAATTATTGTTTTCCCAGAAATAATTTCAGCCACAGTCATTGCTGGTCATTGGCTTGTGAGAAGCTAGAAGCAGGGGGATTGTTATCTGGAAGGAGGAATGTCCTACTTGGTGACAAGTCTTTACTTCCTTTCACCAGTCTATTAATAATTATTTACTAATGATTGTTAGGTAATTGCACTATTTTAAAAATGGTCCTGCTTGCTCAAGAATGACTAAGATATTTTAATAGTAACATTAAGTCATTTTGCTGAGTTAGTCCAACTTTGAGTAGTATCACAAGTAAGTATAATGTGTTAATGGGGCTAGGTGGCTTTTTTAATATATTGCAAACTGAACTGCCAGGTTTGAATAATAAAACTTTAAATAATAAGCTACACAAGAAATATCAAGCTTGCCATTCATGCTCAAATTTAAAACCAAATACTTGCATGTGTCCTCTTCACATTTGCTCCCCATTTATGCACATTGTCCTCTACAGTGGCGCATTGTAACTCCTGCTTTCTCTAAAATGAAGACCTGACATGCTCTAAACCAGGGGTCCTCAAACTTTTTAAACAGGGGGCCAGTTCACTGTCCCTCAGACCGTTGGAGGGCCGGACTATAGTTTAAAAAAAAAACTATGAACAAATTCCTATGCACACTGCACATATCTTATTTTGAAGTAAAAAAACAAAACGGGAACAAATACAATATTTGTATTTGCATGTGGCCCGCGGGCCGTAGTTTGAGGACCCCTGCTCTAAACCCTTCACAAAAGTGTGCTTCTGTGGGAGTACAGGCTTTCTGTGACTCTGGGGTGCTATGAGAAGAGAGGGGGTGTGGGGCTCCCTAGGCACTGACTCCCTCTCATGAAGATGAGTATGAGTCCTTGCTGGTATTGAGTTTATTTTAAAAACTGTTGTAGTTGTGTGTTTTTTTGGTCAACATTTCAGCAGAATAAAGAGCATACTCAAACTCAGCAATTTGAGGAGAGGTTAGTAAAGGGAGTATTTGCAAATGCACGGGCACAGGGATAAGAAAATCAACAAAGGAGAGTGTAGTTCTCTGTATCTGACAGTCGTTAGACCCATAACCATCCTTTTGCCTGAATGGTCAGGAGGAGGGCAGAAAGCAGCGGGGCCCACAGATACAGTTCACATAAGCAAATTCCCTGGGGGCACAGACCAGGCGATGAGGTTCCGAGTGGATCTGTGTCTGCCAATGGAAAGTACCCAGCACATCATGAAAACCTCGTGTTTGTAAAAAAAAAAAAAATCCTTAAATCAAGTAATTGGTGTAAGTTCCTCTGGAATGGTAAATTAAAGATGTAAATTCAGAAAGAAGTAGTACGCAAGGGAAAATTTTTCAAATGGAGTGCTGTATTTCTATTGCTATGGATTCAGTCCTGATACGCGTGTATTACCATGGAGTAAGGTCTATTAGCTAAAGGCAGATCCAGGATCGGTGGGGCCAGAAGACTATTGTGTTCTTATTTCATTACAACTTCTGCCCGGCACTGTCATAGTGATGCTGAATTAGTTGGCATAATGGATGGCAAGCATATTTCTGGAACCCTCTTCCCCTTGATTGGCTAACAATACCTCAACTCTACACAGAGTGACTGCCTCCCACATAAATATATTTCACTAAGTCCATATTAAAATTAAGCCCAGCTCAGGTTTTCTCTAACAGAATCTAGAAAAATACCTGGCCACTCCATTCCTACGTGACATGTGGAAACTTAACAGAAGGAAGTTGTCATAAGAAAAAAGTCAGTGGAGTTAACCTTCTGTGGTTAAAATATCTTACTTCGCAATTTTTACAAAAACATGTGATGTGAATACATTGCCCAGGCCTTTTCTATGGCTTTGTAAGGGAAATGTGCAGGCTTCATTAGCTTTATGATAAATCCACATTTATGTAATTGAAATAAATTACACAGTGCCTCACCCTCCTCTGAGGGAGATAGTAAGAGGAGGATCCGAAGCCAAGTTAATTCAGCTGCTTCTCCCATGAAGGAGGGTAGAATGGGGAAATTCACATTATTGGTCCTTCCTATTTACCACTAAGCATAGTTTGGGTTAGGGAGAGGGGAAATGCATATGGATAATGGCTGTAATAACTTTCTCTCGTATTTGTTCATTCAACAGGTATTCTCTGATTGTCCATTATATCCAGGCATTATTTGAAGTAATCGGGATAAAATGGTAAGTAAAACCGATGCAATCTCTGCCTTCAGTCTAATGGAGCACAGACAATTTTCCATTCCATCTTTATGTAACACATGTATGTGAAAGGTCATAGAATGAATCATCTACCATCCTGTCCATACCTCGGCACAAAGCACTGCTGAGCCCTGAAACAGTTCTCTAAAGTCATTTCCATGGCCTTGATTTCTCTTGTCTCTCTTTTTTTGTCTCTGAAAAAAATGAGAGAAAAGAAAGGCAAGCATTTCAAGGAGTGGAGAATGTAGAAACTGATAAATCAACTCATCTGCAAGTGCTGGTTGCTTCTTTTAGGATATCTAGTCTTTTGCTCCAGTGGACTGTGGACAACATATTATAGTCTCCTATACTCAACAAACACCATACGCAATCAGTAAATAATGAGAGAATAAGTACCGTGTCATTATTATCACAACAGCTACAAAGCATTTGTAGGTAATGTAAAGTCTCTCATTATTGAATGGAGAGAACGATCAAGACTTCACTTTATGTTCACTCTTGCCTCTGACTTTCAGAAAACCATCTAATTTCTTAGCCTCCAAGGTGAATTCCAGTGAAACAAGGTCAAGTACACAAATTCTTTTACTTATCTCATTGGGATAGAAACTGCTGCAAGAATTACAGCTATGAATTAGCTGAATTTCCACAGGGCTTGTCTATGGTTGGGGGAAGTTAAGTAGAACTTCATGGGCCCTAAGGAAAAGCTAACCATACAAAATTATTCCTAAGTAATAAGGGATACATTTAAAAAGGAGAGCCTTGGTCTTTTAGGGAGAGTGGAAGAGAGAGGGAAAGACAGAAAGAAATATTGATGTGAGAGAAACACATCGATTGGTTGCCTCCTGCACACGCCTGGACCAGAGCCTGGGCCAGAAAGAAGCCTGCAACCAAGGTACATGGCCTTCCTTGACTGGAATTGAACCCAGGACCCTTTGGTCCACAGGCTCTATCCACTGAACCAAACAGGCTAGGGCATAAATCAATATTGAATATTAAATCAATATTAACATCAACACTCTCACTGACCAAGCCATGCATGATCTACGCTCATGGGTCTTTGACTGCTTGATTGTTGTTTGTGTTCAGATATACCTTCCCAGGAATGTTGGTATTCTGGAAATGGTAATGGGAATTCCACCGTTGGGTAAAAAAAACCGCAGTGACGTCATAAATATGCAATCGATTGTATCTGCCAAGATTCTTAAGTTTCTTAAAATCTGTTAAGCTCTTTCTAGGCCAAACCTATATGATCTTTAAAAGCATCAAAGCATGAGAAAAGAATACTGAGTTAGAATCCTGTCTCTATAACTTTCTGCTTATCTGTGACCTTTGACAAGTTACTTAGCAACTTTGAACTTCAATTTTCATAGCCTATGAAGTAGAGAGAATCCTAGCTCTTGTTGCAGGCTAGTTTTGATCATTTAAAGATATTTTATATTCATATGAATCTTGTGGCATGAAGTAGGTTCTCAGGGAAGGATAGGTGTTACTAATTATGAATTTCAGCACAATCATTAGCTATTTAATTATCAGTGGTTATATCCAGTGTTTAAACTTTGGGCTAAGAAAGACTTTCTCACAAGATTATTATGATTTGTAAACATGAGCCAACTCCTTTTAGCAATTATTTTGCTGGGAAGTAAGCAATGTCATAAATCAATAATGACTTGCAACCTCAGGCCTTATTGATCTTGTTTATCTTCTGTAATGTTCCTGGAAAACCCAATTATTTGGGGAAGTCGCCCAATCTAGTTTACCCATTATTCTATATTAGTGTTATTAGTAACAAATTATGAAAGCATTTGATTGATTTTCTTTGAAAAACAATCCCTTTATTGTACAATAGAGATATTACATTAGCCAATAAATTTCTTAGCATATTATACTTTTTGGAAAGAACAAATTAGGATAAACGGCTAAAAATCTTTTTAATGCATGTGCTTATAATAAATTCCACTTTTCTGGGCACTGTGGTTGGAATTAAAGAGTACTTTAGCTAAGAAAAAATCCTAAAAATATATGGGCCTAATTCATCTTATGGGTCTGGCTGCAGGCAATGTTTTAAAGTAGAAATATATCTTAATATGTTAGGTGTTAGTTCCCAATACTCAGTGTAATGCTTGGTGCGGAATAAATGTCCAGTAAATGTTTGTTGAATGAATAAGTGAATGAATCAAAGTGTGAACAAATGAAATCAATGCATAAAGAGTTACCCACTATAAGTGCTTATGAGGGTGGGTCTACTTCCCTTCCCAAGGTCGATGTTTTATTGGATTTATACACGTTTAAAGGCATATGTCCTGAACACTGAACTCTCCTTGTTGACAAATGCAACGGCCTTCCAGTTTGTGTTTTCAATGTTGTCTGGTTGACAATAGGTAGACTCTATGTGGTATAAAACTTTCTTTTATGATTATAAAGTAGCTAGAATTTGAAGCTAATATTTGGAAGGTCAAGGGAAGCTACTTATGTTATCAGAAGATGACAGCTATCCTCTCTAGTATCTTCCCAACCTGCCTGGTCGTAAGAAGCACTTGGTGTACTGCTTTTGGCAATTCTCAGATGGTGGCTAGAAATTGGCATTTTTAACCTGTATGTCAGATGATTCTCATATCAAACCAGCTTGGGGAACCACTACCATCTCAGACCCCATTTTGTTTTCAGACTTAAGGTAACCTTCTCCCTTAGCTTCTGTTTTCTCCTATTTAACATGCAAGGATATTCACATCTCTCTGGACCACATCAAAGGATTTCTATGAGAATCATGAGGTTTCATTTTCAAAATGTTGTATTTTATGCCAACTTTTGAACTTTATTTTAAAGATACTAAAAAAATCTATTAAGATTGTAATGCTTCTCTTTACAATCTGTGAATTAATACCTGCAACCTGGGCATATGCCCTGACGGGAAATCAAACTGTGACCTCCTGGTTCATAGGTTGATGCTCAACCACTGAGCCACGCCGGCCAGGCATTGCAATATTATTCTTAATAACCAGAGTATGAAAACCTAAGTGTCTATCCACTAGTGAGTAGATGAAGAAAAGGTGGTGTATCATTCCAACGGAATATCATTCGGCCTTAAAAAGTGAGGAAATCCTGTCATTTGTGACAACATGGGTGAAACAGGAGGGCATTCTGCTAAGTGAAATCAGTCACACAGAGAAGGACAAATGCTGCATGGTATCACTAATAAATGAAATCTTAAACACACACACACACACACACACACACACACACACACATACACACGTGCTAGGGAGAGGTTGGTAAAAGGGTTCAAACATTAAGCTCTGAGAATCTAATGTATAACAGAGTAACTATAGTTGATAACACTGTGTTGTATAATTTCCTAAGATGGTAGAACTTAAATGTCCCCCCCCAAAAAAAATGAAAAAAGTAAATATGTAAAGTGATGGATGTGTTAATTAAATTGATGGGGGAAATCCTTTCACAATATGCACGTATATCAAGGGAAAAATATTAAAATGTGGAAAAAATGTGTGTCATTGCTTTAAAGGAAAAGAACAATTAAATTTACTACCTGGTTGCTATTAGGCATTAAGCATTTGGATTAGACCTGTTTTCTTGGCTAGACTAATATTCTATGTTTAATAAAGGCTTGTGCAGTTCTAATGAGAAAAAAAATAACCCAAACTACTGTCACTATAGTAATAACTATTATAATATTAATAACCTTTTTAACTCAATATGTATCTGGGCATTTTTGCTAGAGCTGGGAAATTGCATGAATAGAGTAAGACTTCTGTAAAGGGGAAAAATACAATATTAATCTACCTAAGAAAATATATTTTGTTCTTGCCTATTAGTAACCCTAAGAAAGATGTTTCCATCCTTTTAACAATAAAAGCCAATATTAGTACAAATATTATGAAAAAGCCCCAAGAGAAAGGTTTCACATGCTTTCTTTCTTTACAACCCCCTGCTAGCTTTCTGGAGTAAGTGTAATTATTATCATCATTTGGCAAATAAGTACACTGAGACTCAGAAAAGTTATCACTTGCCAGAAATCTTGCAGCTAGTAAGTGGCAAAGTCAGGATGTGTATTCATCTCTGTCTAAAGCCCAATTCTTAATCACTATAACTTATTGATTCTTAATAAAACAAATGGAAATGTAATAGTTTATATTTATGTTTTTAACGATAATGTATCTTCATTTATTTATAATTTCTGCTTGATTTTAAAAAAAAACACCCAGGAAAGCAGAAAAATTATGTACAACTATCAATTGGTTTAGGCTAAAACATTTTCTTTATTTAAACATCACTTGCTAAATTTTATTACAAACGGACATAGGTGTGTGAGTGTGTATTCATAGTGATGTGACAGTTATGAAATCTGTGAAATCAGTCATCTTCGTTCTGAAACCTTTCTTCAGGGTCTTTCCAGCTTCAATGCCTATCCCAGGAGCTGCTAGGCCCTCATAGGTGGTGAATGATCCCGGGTTTGTGCACAATATAAACATCAACAGTAAAATTCATGCTAATAGTTTACAATTTTGATTTTTCATTGCTTTTTTTTTTTAGTATGGTACTATGGACTTTTTTTTTTTTACTTTTTAAAATTTCTTTATTGATTGAGTTATTACATATGTGTCCTTATCCCCACATTACCCCCCCCCCCACTCATGCCCTCACCCCCCTGGTGTCTGTGTCCTTTGGTTAGGCCTATATGCCTGCATACAAGTCCTTTGGTTGATCTCTCAGAATGACATTGAATAGCTGACTACAGACATCGTGGAAAGTTGAGAGGGAAACTGTCGAAGAAAGGAAAAGCTTTGTCTTTCAGGACAGGCATTTTCCCCCTGAATGGTGAGGAAGGGGGCCTGCATTTTCATTTTGCACTCAAGTTATGCAGCCAGCTTTGGGTGGGAGGAGTGGAATGAGCAAGTAGACATGGAATAAGGAGGGACAGGACCGTGAAAATCAGTTTGAGGAGAAAACACTGGTCTCCCAGGACCCTGACTGTCAATGCATGGACTTGCGCTACTTTTAACAATTGGTTTTATAACTTGTGACTTAACTTAGCGCTGAGTTCTCTCCTCACTCTGTTACCCACTTATTGATTATTTATTGAAAGTCTATTATGAATACAGCAATGTGCTAGGAAACACGAAGGAGGACGAAGTGGGGTTGGGTTACAGGGCCAATAAGTATAGGCTACCTTCAAGAAGCTTGCATTTGTGACCTGGCTGATATGGCTCAGTGGTTAGAGCATCAGCCCCAGCATAGAAGGGTCTCAGGTTTGATTCCCAGTCAAGGCCACATACCTGGTTTGTAGGTTTGATTCATGGCCCCAGTGAGGCTCATGCAGGAGGCAACCAATCAATGTCTCTCCCACATCGATGTTTCTCTCTCACTCTCTTCTCCTCCCTCTCCCTCAAAGTAAATGGAAAAAAAATAAATCCCCGGTGAGGATTACAAAAAAAAAAAAAGAAGAAGAGAAGAAGAAGGTTGCATTTGAATAATGGCACTATTCTAATTATTTCTAGATTCTGCAGATTCTGATATATTTACATGTCAGTACACATGCGGATATACAAACACACACTCACAGCTGTCATTTTTCCTTCTTCTTCTTTCAATCGTATTTTGTTCCCTTTCTTCCCTGATGATCCCCAACCATCTAGGATGGTGATGATGATGATGGTAATAATGATGACAATGATGGTAGTAAACATTATTCGGAGACCTTTGCACTTATGAGTTCAGTTCATCTTTACAGCAGTCTTGTGAGATGTGTGTCATTTTTATCTCCATTTTACAAACAGAGAAATGGAGGCACAGAGACGTTAAGTCATTTGCCCCAAATCAAACAGCTGGAAAGTGAACAGGTCAGGATTGGAACCAAGGTTTGATGCTGCATTATCAAATTTCCCCGAAGTTTTGGGCAATGGTGACTTTGAGTGTTGTTCTCCAAATTTACCTATGTGTCCTGTGGCAGAAGGGAGGCACTGAAAATTCCTGCAAAGTTTCAGGGGATTCATTTCTTGATCCTCCGCTTCACGGAACTCTTTCCTAAAATTGGTCTGCCTAGACCAGTGATGGCGAACCTTTGGAGCTCGGTGTGCCAGCGTTTTGAAAAACCCTAACTTAACTCTGGTGCCGTGTCACATATAGAAATTTTTTGGTCTTTGCAACCATAGTAAAACAAAGATTATATTTTTGATATTTATTTTATTTATTTAAATGCCATTTAACAAAGAAACATCAACCAAAAAAATGAGTTCGAGTGTCACCTCTGACACGCATGTCAGAGGTTCACCACCACTGGCCTAGAGCAAACCTCTAATTGAGGCTGGTCCCTCTTCCCACCTCCATTTTTGCAATGAGAAAGTGAATGACTTTTAAGACTGGGCAACAATAACCTTTATAATTCAAGGGTTTCTAATTTTTTTGTTATCAATAAAAGTGAAGGAAGACCTAAACCAATTACCAGCTGATAGGTTATTAACAATAATTGTTGATGATAGATCACTATGTGAATTTTGGAATATAACTTAGAGGAAGTTCTAAGAATTGGGTAGTAGTTTTATTACAAAGCTCCTTCTATTCCCATTCTCTTATTTAAGTGGCAAGTTTTCTTAATATACAAATAGAACAGAGGAAGTGAGTTTCATTGTAAGAATAAGTGCCATTCATTCTTGAAAACATGAACTGATTGAGTAAAAACAATATTATCTGCCTTTTAAGAAGTGTGTTTTTATTGATTATACTTTTGTTTGATCATTGTTTATCAGAACTTGTAATATATTTATTTCTGACCAGTTTGCATAATAATTGTAATGAAAGTTTAATTCTAAAATGTGTAATATGTGATGCTCTCTGATAAAAATAATTTTAAAAATTAGATTTTAATTTAAATATATATATTTACTGCATAGAAGAAAACTATGTTAATTCATAAAGTATTTGCAAGGGAAAATATATTACAGTAGGTAAAAATTCTGAGGGATAAGTAAGTGGAAATAGAAAACGAAGAAGAAGAAGAAGACAGTTAAATCTTCTGAGAGTTAAAGAAGAGCTTATTCACACAAATTTAAAAAAATAGATGATGGTGCATAGTAACAAATTCCATTGGGTACCTTTAAGAGTGATATAATGTCAAAACTTAAAATATATACTTGGCACATATTTAACATATTTTTCATTACAATGAAAAATTTAAAAGGTTGGCTTGAAAATTAGTGAAAGACTATTTCGTTTAATAAAACTTTTTGAAAATACACTAACATAAGAAATGCTGAAGACCTCATGACCCGGAAGAATTGTCTTGTAACCTAAGTACATAATGTTCTATTCATCTCCATTACACCCGCCTTCATCTCTTTAACGCCCAGAGCGTCCTTTGAAGTTAATGAAAGTCTTGTGCCAAGAAAAAAGGAAGTATTAGAGGAAGAGATGCTAGAAACCCATCAATTGTAGTGTCTCCAGGGGGCATGTTTAAATGAGTAATCAATTTTATTCTTCTCTTCATCGTGTTCAGGGAACTTTAGCCTGCTTACTTGATTTCAAAATTACATCTCTTATAATTGCTTTTGGGCTTACATATAGTATTGATGAGTAAAAAATAAAAGGTATTCACCTTATAACTTCCCACTGGAATAGGCTTAGAAAAAAGAAAAAGGAGAGTAAGATTTTATAAATGAGGAAAGGAACAGAGCAAGTGCTTTCACCTAAGAAATGGAAAGCAAGGTAACCAACAGAGGTGTAACCAAGATCTAAACAATGAAGAACCAAATCACTTCAGACCAGTGTGGCTATAGTGAGTACTTAACCGCTCTGAGGCTAGGGGTTCTCAAATCAGAAAAAATAGTAATCCCTCTCTTAGAGGTTTCTGTCAAGATATAAATAGGACTAAAGGTGGAGAGTTTGGCAAAATGCTCACTATAAAAATGTAAGTAATCTGTGTAGTTGTCCAGGAAAGGAGAAACTTCTTTTAAAAATAAGGCCCAGAGATTCATTTTAATACATTCATTAGAGTTTTCTTCTTCTAAGTAGCGTCATTTAAAATCCACATGATTATTTCAGAGATACTGTCGTTGCTAAGATATTTCAGTAACTTCTCTTCTGGGACTGTCTTCAAAATACAGTAATTTAGAATATTCTGTGTTTTAAAGACTTTTTAAAAAGTGTTTATTTTGAGGTAATTATAGATTGACATGCAGTTATAAAAAAATAATACAGGAACATCTTGTGTGCCCTCTTTCCTGATTATATTGTCTTGCAAAACCACAGTACAATGTCACAGCCAAGATATCAACATTGACACAATCCACTGATTAATTCACATTTTATCATCATTATTTGTCCTTGTGTGTACGTGTGTGTTTTAAGAAGACATTTAATTTTTCAAAGAAAATACAGAAGAAACCTTTCATAATTTTCAATTATCAAGTCCCTTCTGATCTAATAAGAATCTGAATCAGAATTTGAGTGCCTTTAAGGAAGGAAAACAGATGGAAATCCACAGAAGCTTCACTGCTTGGTAAAAATGTCATTATGACCCTGTGGTTGGGGAAAACTTCTTCATAAAATACAAAATGTACAAACCTGAAAGACAAAGTTTATACATTGGAGTATATAAAAGTTAAACGTTTCTGTATAAGAAAATATATCATTAACAAAGTTGAAAGGCAAGATATAGGCTGGGCAAAAATATTTGCTATAGATACAAAGACAAATCATTAGTATCAAGAATATATTAAAAAGATTCTGTAAATGAACATGAAGACAAAAACATTATAGAAAAATGAAGACTTTATGCTGACACTGGATTGATAGAAACAGGAGTATAAACAGAAGGATAAGTGAAAAATAACTCAGTTAGGGAAATGTAAGTTAAAAGTATCATAAATATCACCTTTCATTCTTTGTAAATACCTGAAAGTCAATAATATAAAGTGGAAATGGGTAAAAATAATATAACATCTTTCAGTTGAATGCTATAGGTCAGTGGTCGGCAAACTGTGGCTCGTGAGCCACAGGCGGCTCTTTGGCCCCTTGTGTGTGGCTCTTCCACAAAATACCACGTGCGGGCACGCATGTACAGTGCTATTGAAACTTCGTGGCCCATGCGCAGTAGTCGGTATTTTGTGGAAGAGCCACACTCAAGGGGCCAAAGAGCCACATGTGGCTCATGAGCCACAGTTTGCCGACCATTGCATATCAAACATAATATGTTTGATCCTCAAGGCAGGGCTATGAGGCAGGTGATGTCAATGTAAATTGGATCACCTGCATCAGAAGGCAGTTTGGTAGCATAGTATTTATTAAAACTTAAAAGTGTGCACACCCCAGGACTCAGCAATTTCACTTCTTAGCATCTACCATGAAGGCATGCTTGCACATGGGCACAAAGAAGCATGTACAAGGATGTTTACTGCCGCAGTGTCTGTCACAGTGAAAAATCAGAAATAAACAAAGCTTCCAATATTAAGAGAATGGTTACCTATGTTATACATTAGTTCAAATAAATGAATGCAGTTGTAGATACTAACATTAACAGATCTTCAACATATATTGTTGAATAAAAAAAGCAACCTGGCCAGCATGGCTCAGTGGTTGAGTGTCGACCTATGAACCAGGAGGTCACAGTTCAATTCCCGGTCAGGGCACATGCCCAGGTTGTGGGCTCCATCCCCAGTAGGGGGCATGCAGGAGGGAGACGATCAATGATTATCTCATCATTGATATTTCTATCTCTCTCCCTCTCCCTTCTTCTCTGAAATCAATAAAAATATTATTTTTTAAAAAGCAGCTTATAGAACAATACCATTTATGTTAAACACATACATCAGCACAACACATTTTACTATACAGTATATTATAAGTATAAATACATATAACTCTATTAATATTAATCAAACTTAATCTTCATTAAGAAGAAATTAAAGCTCAGAGCATCTAAGGAACTTTCCATTTGATATTTATGGGACATCTGAAAGCGTTGTACTTACTTCTTTTTTATGTGCAATAGCAGAATGATACATAAGGATAAATCAGGTTTCTCATCTTTGTTCTGCTACTAACTGTCTATAATATTATTGATAAGTTAATTACCCTCTCTGACTTTTATTATGATAATTTAAAAATGTCTGTAATAATCCTCATCTCTTTTATAGGGTTGTTTTCAGGATAAAATGAATTAGTATATATAAATATCTTAGCACTGTACCTGGCGCAAAGTAAGTCCTCAACACATGGTAGCCATTCTTAATAACATTGAAGAAGAGAAAAAGAAAACACAGCACAGGTGATTAACTCGGGATGTTCAGCGAGAAGTTCGTTAGGAAATATCTTAGTTGAACTTTTATTTTTCATAAACATAGGCAGGGTGTTGTAGGCTACGGAAACGCTATACTTGTACATTGGAATCCATGCTGAGCTGAGACACAATGGGAAATTGATGAACTACTTGTAGCTGAGTAAAGGAGTGGCAGGGTAAGACTGTGCACAAACTTGGTTGTCTTGTTATGAAATTTGAGTTAATTGTATTGATCAAGAGGAAGTATTGAAGAATTTTAAATAAAGAATCATGATTAACCCAAGTTGGCAGAGTTGAGCATGTGTTGTAGGAGGGAACAAGAGGCTTTAATTGAGGTAGTGGCAGTGGGAGGGAAGAAGCCAAGCAGAGTCTGAACAGCAGGTCCAAACGAATAATTAAAAGCAAGGTACTTGCTACAAGATCCAGTGACTCATGTGTTACAAAACAGTAAGGAGAGTGAGGACAGGCAGGAAAAAGTGAAAATAGGCAGATCTACTAAGAATTATATTAAACTAGTGGCCCGGTGCATGAAATTTGTGCATGGGGTGGGGGTTCCCTCAGAAGGCCTGCACCCATAATTTTGGATTGTATTATAGACATTGTGAGTATTTTGGTGTACAGACTCAGGGCCCTGTTATAATCTCCTAGAGATTTTTTTAACTTTATTTTTGTTTGTTTTAGTAGGATATCAACTCAGGTTCAAACTACAATCTCTTCCTTATCTGCTGTAGATGGTGATTTCAATATCAGTTCAGTTTCCTAGGCCTTTGCTATCCTAGCTTGGATCTAATGTACAGATGCATAGCCAAGCACTGAGCGTGAGATTATGTGAGCTCATACACACTGTTGTCCACAAGGTTCTCTTCTCATTTCTCTGGTCAGTAAGATTCAGTTACTGTGCAGTTAAAAAAATTAGGCTTATTTTGGGGGCAAATCCATATGATAAGAGAGATTTTAAAAATCCAGACTTGACTTGGAGTGGTGAACACACAATGCAGTATACAAGTAATGTATTATAGAATTGTACACTTAAAACCTATATAATTTTATTAACAATGTCACCCCAATAAATTTAATAAAATTTTTAAAGAATCTTGGGGAAAATTATTTAAAATGTGGCAAATGGTAAGATTTTGAATAATTTTTTAAAATAGAGTAGAATGCAGAGGAGAAGAAAATTCAGAAACTCCTCCCCTGCAGGTGATTTCTCCAATGTTTGACTTCTCTTCATAACCTTCCTGCTATTTCTTATTCTTTGGAGTCTTCATGTAGTTGGATTTTGTGTGTGTGTGTCCAGTTTTTCGTTGCAATTAGCAGGAGAGATCCAAGTTTATTATTGAGATGAGGCTGCTGCCTCAAAATCAGAACCTCATTTATCTTTTTTATCATACCTATGTTAAAGTGTCAGTTTCATGATATGATATTCAGTTGACTCTGTTGGTTTTCTTTACTGACAAAAAATTTTCTTCATTTGTTTTGGAATTTTGTTTTGTAAAGTCATCTTGAGATATACCTTTTTTATATCTCTTTCTCTTTTCTTCTTATTTAGTGACTAGAGGCCCAGCACATGAAATTCATGCATGGGTAGGGTTCCTAGGCCTGGCTTGCAATCAGAGCTGATCTTCCCCGGTGGGCAGCCGACCCTGCCCCCTGCTGCTGACGCTGGTCACCCTCTGTGTGCGAGGCGACTGGCAAGGCGATCAGGGCCCTGCTCACTCGCACCCACCGCATCTGCTGCCACCCACCCCCAGTTCCCTGTTCCCCATCGGTCAATCAGAGCCTGCCAGCTGGGGGGAGGGACTGAAAGGTTGGCCAGCAGGCCCCGATCAGGAAATTGGGGCCTGCGGGATGGGGGCAGCTCATGCGTTAAGTGCCTGCCCCCTGGTGGTCAGTGCACATCATAGCGACCGGTCATTCTGCCATACGGTCGATTTGCATATTACCCTTTTATATCTATAATAATAAAAGCGTAATATGCTAATTAGACTGGACATCCTTCTGGACGACCTGTTGGACGAAACCGGGGCTGTGAGGGAAGCCTGGGTCCCGGGTGCCTGCTGGTGGCCAGAGGGAAGCCCAGGTCCTGAGTGCTAGAGGGAAGCAGCGGGGGAAAGGAAGGCCTACTCTTGTATGAATTTCATGCATTGGGCCTCTAGTATATAGATAAGCAATTTGTAATTTATAGTCAATGAACTATCCTAGCAACTTTCATATAAGTATAGTACTACTAGTATTACTATTAATAATAGTCATAAAAGCTAATATTTATGTCATACTACTTTCCAGGTTTTAGTTCGTGTTTTACATTCAATATTTGTACTTTAAAATAATATTTTATGTATGTACAAAATATCTTGCTGTGATTTTGATAGACATTGCATTAAATCTATAGATAATTTGAGGAGACCTGACATCTTTACTGTTACTACTCAGAGTTCAAGTCCATGAACACAGTATGCCTCACCTTTATTTAGACCTTCTTTGATTTCTTTTATCTGTATTTTTAGTTTTTAGCTTTCAAGTCCTATACAATTTTTGTTAGATTTATAATTGAGTATTTCATTTTTGAGTGATTATAAATAATATTGTGTTTTCAATTTTGGTTTCCATGTGTTCATTGCTAATATATAGAAATACAATTAATTTTTATATGTTGATCATGCATCCTGCAGCCTTACTGAGCTCACTTTAGTTGTAGGCGTTTGTTTGTTTGTTTGGATTTGGTTTTGTTATATTGCTTGGGATTTCAATATAGACCATTATGCTATTTGCAAAGAGAGATGGTTTTACTTCTTTCTTCCCAATTTGAAGAAATTTATTTCCTTCTCTTGCTTTGTTGTGCTGGCTAGAATTTCCAGTACTATGTTTAATAATGTGGTGAAAGTAGGTATCCTTGCCTTGTTCTTAATCTTACAGGGAATTCACCATTAAGTATAATGTTAGCTGTAGGGTTTTTGTAGAAGCTCTTTATCAAGTTTAGATAGTTCCCCTTTATTCCTGGTTTGATGAGAATTTTTATCATAGATGGCTGTTGAATTTTGACAAATATTTTCTCTGTCTCAATCAAGATGCTCATGTGTTTTTCTACCCAGTTTTAAACTCATGACTATATGAATATTCAAATTTGGTGAGGAGACATTAGATAAAATAATCCATTTTACAATAGGATTGAGTTTTTTAGTAAGTTTTTAAAAGCATTTAAAATTTAGTGTTTTATTTTATCATATTAGGACGGGATAAATCAATTTTCACAGATTTTGGCAGCATAGTTAACATGTAAAGGCAAGTACAGTGGGGCCTTGACTTACGAGTTTAATTCGTTCCATGACGGAGCTCATAACTCAAATCACTCGTATGTCAAATAAAAAAGTGAACAAGTGAGACACGTGATGCTGGGCTGATGTGGCATTCACTGTGACGTTCGCTGCGCCAACTAGCGGTGGGGTATCTGAAGCTGGCTCGTACCCCGAATTTTAGCTCGCAACTCAAAGCAAAAAATCGGCCGAGAGACGGCTCGTATCTCGAAAAACTCGTTAGTCAGGACACTCGTAAGTCAAGGCCCCACTGTATACCTATTTGATACTACTGATTAAATTTTCTAGAACATATGATTTGACAAGGGAATTTGGACTATTTCTGAATGTGAAGAGCCATCACAGATATATAGAACAGAGATAAAATTTTTAAATGTCTGGCACATCTAGATGGTTTATAAATTTGCCAGAATAGAATAGTTAAGGTTAAACCACTCCAGAAAACCGTATTTATGGGCACATTATTGTTAGGACCCACAAGAACAAAATGACGGCGAGGAGCAGCTCTTATTCCCACTGTCTCTTATCAAGCCTGTGTGTATTCTTGTGGTATATGAGGTCATCTACTGGAAATGATTACCAAATGCCCCGAAGTCTCTATTCAAGCCAGGTTTTTCTTTTTACCAGCCAGGTTAGAATTAGTTCTGCCAATACAATACTAGACTGCCGGAGGGGTGTGTGTGCGTGTGCGTGTGTGTGTGCGTGTGTGTGTGTGTGTGTGTGTGTGTGTGTGTGTTCTTTACCTTTGTGGTTCTAAGACTATACTTCCTGATGAATATTTTTAGCCAGTGGATATTTCCTATCCCTTAATGTCCCTGAGATTTAATAGTGCCTATTTACGATCAATTTTATTGTCCAATGAATGTATTTGGAAATCACTTAGTACAGGATTCGTATCTCAGTTTTGTAATCTGGCAACAAAGATTTTTGCGTGTTTTTTAAAAATTTTTTAATTGATTAAGTTATTACATATGTGTCCTTATCCCCACGTTACCCCCTACCCCCCCCCCACTCATGCCCTCACCCCCCTATTGTCTGTGTCCATTGGTTAGGCCTATATGCTTGCATACAAGTCCTTTGGTTGATCTCTCCCCCTTACCCCCACCCTCCCCTACCTTCCCTATGAGGTTTGATGGTCTGATCAATGCTTCTTTTTTTTTTAGGTTGACTGATTTTCTAACTCTCAGCTTAGGTGATACATAACCTATGTTCATAAAGTAGAGTATGAAAAGTAATATCATGGCAGTTTTGTGTCTTATAACTCACCCGAAATTTATAACATATGAATGCTCTGTCTTTCTCTTTGTAAATAGAGAGTATATCTACAGACCAGGGGTTCTCAAACTTGAGCATGCATCAGAATACCCTGGAAGACTTGTGAACACACAGAATGCTGGGACCTATTCCCGGAGTTGCTAATTCCGTAGGTCTGGAGAATTTGCATTTCTAACAAGTTCCCAGTGATGCCGAGGCTGCTTTTTCAGGGACTTGACTTTAAAAAGTGTCTGATCTATATGGAGTTCCATCAAGACATTAAAAATGGAACTGTCTTATGACCCAGTGTTTCCACTTCTGGGAATACAGCTGAAGAAACCCGAAACACCAATCAGAAAGAATATATGCACCCATATATTAATTGCAGTGTTATTGACAATAGCCAAGATTTGGAAACAGCCCAAGTGCTCATCAGTAGATGAGTGGATAAAAAAGCTGTGGTACTTTACATAATGGAATACTATGCAGCAGTAAAAAAAATCTTACCTTTTGTGACAGCATGGATGGACTTTGAGGGTATTACGCTAAGTGAAATAAGCCAGTCAGAGAAAGACAAATACCATATAATTTCACTTCTATGTGGAACCTAATGAACAAAATAAGCTAACAAAATGGAGATAGACTCATGGATAGAGAGTAGAGTGACAGCTGTCAGATATGAGACATTCAGTGTCTGGGTGAGAAGGTTGAAGGGATTAAGCAGGTAAAAACGAAAGACTCCTGGACACAGACTATGTGATTGCCAGAGGGAAGGGGATGTGGGGGAGGTAGAAGAGGGTAAAGGCGGGATGAATAGTGTTGGAAGGAGACTTGACTTGGTGTGGTAGACACACAATACAATCTACAGATGCTGTATTATAGAATTGAAACCTATGTAATTTTATTCACCTACATCACCTCAATAAATTCAATAAGAAATAAAGAATAAAAGAAAAACAAAAATAACACTAACCTGATCTGCACTCATTTGGGGACAAACAAATAAACAACAAAAAATAACCACTCCTTTAGGAAGATGGGAAAAATAAGTTGTAATCCTGGTTGTGATACAAATTTTTTGAGTGAGCTTAAACAAGTGATATATATTCTATTCCTCAGTTTCTTCACCTGATACTTAAGATCAGTGATACCAGTTTGACCTACTTTGTAGAGTTGTCAGGAGGATCCAGTGGAATAATGCATATTAAAATATCTTTAATTAAAAGAAATAAATACTTGTGTGAAATTGTGAAATGTTTGCAGACATTCCAAGAAGACAGAATGATCATGTAAGCAATGCTCACTTAAGTATATAGTGGCTCATCCTGGCTGGTGTGGCTCAGTTGGTTGCACTGAAGGGTCAACCTTTTGATTCCCAGTCAGGGCACATGTTCAGGTTGTGGGTTTGATCTCTGGTCAGGGTGTGTATGGAAGGCAACCATTCAATGTTTCTCTCTCGCATCAATTTCTCTCTCTCCCTTCCTTCCTCTTTCTCTCTCTAAAGTCAATAAAAACATAAAATTAAATAATAATAAAAACCATGGTGGCTTATATGATATTTACCATTTTATTTTCTCATATTTTCCTCTTTTTCCACTTTTATAGCACATCAATGATTGCTTTTTGGTTATTATCAAGCAGCAGATAAGTGGTTGGTGAATCTTTGGCCTTGAGTCTCTAATTTTGCTTTTTTCCGCCCCTGGTCTCTGTGTAGCCCTCTCTTTTCTCTCAGTGTTTATTGCAGAAATATTTCACAGGGAATGGGGTGAAGCTAAGCTTCGGGTTATTGCGTCTTTTTCTTAAACAAACACTCCTATCACTAGGGGACAATCCTGCCTTAGTTGATGACCCGTTAGTTGATATAAATAATGATGTTTCTGTTAAGCTCTTTCAGCCATTCTGGTTTCCCACCTATAAATCAGTGAACGATGCAATGTGAACTTGATTGTTTAGAAAGACACGAAGGCAGTGAGGATAGGTTGCACTTCAACACTAAATACTAAAGGACAAACTTTCCATGAAAGCCAAACCATTTGCTTCATTTCATCTATTGCTTTTTAAGGTCAAGAGAGTCTGAAAAAAGGAATGATCACATCATGGCCAAAGCAAATAAAAAGTGTCAGCTAATAAAGCTAACAAAGCTAATGCAAATTTTTGTATTTATATAAAATATAATTCTGAGGCGGGGTACATTTTGGTTGCATATAAAGCTCACAGCAGCCATTTCTTTCATTTGAATGCTCATCGTACTCTCAATGTATGAATTCATTATGGCATCTATTGACTATGTTGATATTGTTTAGAAAAATTATCTCTTAGAGCAGATAAAAAGTTTTGCCTCTGTATGAAAGGCTCAAGTGACTTGTTCTGGCATATGGCATTAATATTCCTTGTTGTAAGCCTCATGAAACATTAAAACCAAATTAAACTGAGAAAGGGGACCAGCTCTGATGATTTATTTATTTAAACCTGAGAGAGTAGAGACCCTCTTTCTTGCTGTATGTGTAGATACATACATATGTCTGTCTCCTGGCCCCTGCCTACTTGCAGCCTTTTTAGAGGTTTCATCAAGTCCATCTAAAATGATTATCTTCAAAGCCAGAGCAGGATTTATTAAACCTTGAAGTGTATGGGCAGAGGCAGTCATTTTGTGACAGCATGCTTTGTCTAACGCAGTTTGAACATTCCCTGTGCCAAAAAGAGAGACATGCTCCCAAATAGGAAAAAAAGGCTGAGAGTAAATGAGAATTGACACCTCTGCACAGATCTTGCTAAAAAAGCTGGAAGATTTTCAAGTGCTTCCTTGCCTCTGTCTGTGCCCACCCCTTTGGGACCTGAAGTATACGCTACAGCAGCCTGCGGCATGGGGAATAAAAATGTAAAGGAATCCATGATGATAATTGACCCAAAGTTATGCTTCTAGAAGAGAGAGACAATAGAATTTAATTTTTATTTGTTATTATCCCTTTTTGGGTCAAAGAGACTCCTCAACTGGGCAGAACAGTTGGAAACAGTATATAGTCTTATAACTCCCAAATGTATATTTTATTAATGAATTAATTTATTTAACAAATAATAAATGCTTACCATGTGCTAGGCAGTATTTTAGGTGCTGAAGCTATACCAGTAGGTAAGGAAAAGTCCCTAATCCCTCTTGTCTGTGTATTTTTGTGTGTGTATTTATAATTTTAAAATTTTTTATTCTTTGATTAAACCAGGGGCTTATTTTATTATAAAGCATTTTAATGGAAACATGGGTCAGGATAGGCTAAATACTGATTCAGTAACCAATTTTATGAGCGTTTTACAAGATACATTTATTTATTTATTTATTTATTTTTTAAAAATATATTTTATTGATTTCTTACAGAGAGGAAGGGCTAGAGATAGAGAGTTAGAAACATCGATGAGAGAGAACCATCGATCAGCTGCCTCCTGCACATCCCCCGCGGGGGGTGTGCCCACAACCCAGGTACATGCCCCTGACCGGAATCGAACCTGGGACCTTTCAGTCCACAAGCCGACGCTCTGTCCACTGAGCCAAACCGGTTTCGGCGATACATTTATTTTTTATTTCTACTGTTTGTCCAATACTGATTGTCAGGTGGAATCCTATTTTGGTGGGCTTATGGAGATTTCATCTCATCACGTGCTTACACCATCAACAAGAAATGTAGTGAACCACATACTGGTTTTTTGGGGGGGAGAGGGAGTACCAAATTACTTTATATGAAGGAAAGGTACCTACAAAAGAATATAAGTGGATGATTTGGTACAACTTATAGAAAAAGTAAAGCTAACTGCAATATGCATGTACTGCTTTGGTGACAAGGGAAGTCAACCCCGTGGCTATGGGAAGCCGGCCTAAGGTTTAGCTAACTCTTCCTTCAGAAACTAGACCATGACGACTGGGAGAATGGGCTGTCTGCAATGGAATGTGTGTTACACACACTAGTTCTTAAAGCTTCCACACGGGACAATCACTGTAACCCTCTACCATCACCAAAGCAAGTCCCATGAACTTACCTGATTTCAAAAGGGGGAAGTATGATACTACCACGTGCCCAGAACAGGCTATTTGTCAACCGTCCTAATGACTAGCAAACATTCGCATTTTGAAAGTCCTTTCCATGACTTTTTTATGTGTAAAAGCATTTTATTAGTAATAAGAGAAATTCAAATTAAAACCACAAAAAGATGACACTCGACATCCACCAGATCAGCAAGAGATGTGTAATAATGAGAAGTCTCTTGCACTTCTGGGGGTGGGGACAGGTATACATTGGTATAACTGCTTTGAAAACAGTGTGGCACTATTTACCACAGTGGGAGATGTACACAGCTTATAACTCAGTACTTTCACTACTACATATGTCCTAGAGAAACTCATGTATGTGTACACAAGGATATATATATATAGCAGAATGTTTACAGCAAAATTGCTTATAATTCAAAACTGGAAACAAGCCAAATGTTCTTCTACAAATAATGAATAAATAGGGATGTTAATACAGAAGAAGACCATATATCAATAAAAATAGATGAAGTGATTTTTGGCACAGATGATTCTCAGGGTGGAATGAAAGACTGCATGCAATAGTAGTTGCATTCATACAAGATTTAAAACAGGTAAAACCATACCATATTGTTTATGGAGACCTACCAAAGTGGTACAACTATCAAGTAAAGCTAGAAAAGGACTATTATAAGAGTCAGAGGAGTTATTTCTTCTAGGGTAGAGGAAGAGAGATATGATTGGTGAAGTGTACCTGGAGAGCTTCTAGCTACTGGCATCATTGTCCTTTTTGATGTAGGTGACATCCTATATTATAAAAGCGTAGTATGCAAATTGTCCCCTCAACCTGGATGTCGTTTGGATGTTCGACCAGGGGGTGGGGCCCGCCAGGGGAAGGGAGGGAGGGCCCAGCCGGCAGCTGGCAGCTGCTAGGGACCCTACCAGTGCACAAATTTCGTGCACTGGGCCTCTAGTTTATAATATAATATGGTTCACTTTATTAGTATTTGTGAAACTGTACATATGTATTTAAATTTTTTTCTGAATAAAGATTATATGAGATTATATATCACAACGAAAATTTTAAAATTATATGTATAATTTGCATTCCCCCAAATTTCCAGTCTTTGAATTACTCTTCTATTTAATATCCAAATGAGAATAATGAGTCTCCATTAGGGGTGAATGTGGGGAGTCTTGTCCCCATTATCATGAATTGCATTTAAGGCTAGTGATTATTTGACCTGGTATCTCACTCCACCCTCTGTTCTGAGGCCATTTGGTTATAACACCATCATTGCAAGAGAGGTCTGTGGTGTGGTAGCCCAGGTTTCAGTGACCTTTTAAAAAGGATGGTCACTAATCATTTCAGCGAATAGATGGACTCACTTACCAAGTGAGTAGTGCATCAGTAGCCAAAAAGGTGTTCCTGCTTGTAGAAAAGCAAAGACCAAATAAGATAAAGATAAAGGCCAAATGAGATAGAACCTATGCTTTTGCTACTGAAAGGTCTATAATTCAGCATTTGGGATTCAAGTGGGAACTGGAAGGGACAACTGTGAAACACATGCATTCAGAACTCTCTTTCATTGCCTGCATACTTATTATGTACATGGACTTCTTCCTCTTCCTTGCAACGGCAGAATCTTAGAGCATGCATGTAATCACGTTAATGCCCACTGTCCTCTTCCCCTGATGTCTAGGCATCCCCTGTTTCTTTTTCACCACAGAGAAAAAGCCCGGCTGCTCTTCTATGCCATTTCCAACAATTCTAGACTGTGAGGCTGCCAAGGCTGGCATCAGTGAAGCCGGGATCAGGGTGCAGTGCAATCAGTAGTAAGTGTGTGTGGGAGGAGAAGCCACTGAATACATATCTCACACTGATTAAAATAAATGAGTGCTCTGTCTCTCTAACTGTTGTCAAAAGACATTTGCAGTTTTCTTAGCCTGTTTCCCACGTCTGCTTGGCTCAGGGACTGCCAGGATCAATGGTCCAATTTTAGTTCCACTTTCTTTTCTATCATTCCCCGCATTCAGCTCTTCGGAAGTGAGTTAATAATGTAAAATCTGGCTGAATTAAATTCACTTAACTATGCTGCCAATTCTCTTCCCTTCATGCATTTTTAAAGAGATCTCAAACCAGTGATGGATTTCTAATGCTCTAGGAAAAGAAAGCCAGGATGAGACACTAAACCTGAATGGGATAAATTGTTTATTATAATTACCCTGTTGAATATCTCACTTTGTACCCAGAAGGAAGAGGAAATATCAACCTCTATCGGCTTTACAAGTGGTAATATGAGTGGTGGGGGGGGGATGTAGAAACTGCCTCTTCGGTCAGTCAAAGAAGCGGCACAGTGCAGCTTCGCATGGAAAGCTGTGAACAGTACAACGTGAGGTGGGAGCGGGGTTCGTTTCTATAGCAACTCAGTATAGTCTCGCTAAGAGGATGATTTTTTTAAAACTTACAGTTAGAAACAAATTAGCAAGCAGACCTCAGCCTGTGCCTGTGTTTGACACTGTAAGTACGTGAGCTACCTGTGAATATGGTGTAGTGTTGTCTCCAGTTTTCCAAAAAGCCTATTGGCTGATTGAATTAACTGTTGAATTAGAGTGTAAAGTCTTAATGTTCAGAAAAAGAGCAAAGGACAGGGTTCCTGTGGGATCTGAAAACAAAAGGTTAAGACTTCAATGAGCAAAGACTCTTTGTGAGGGAATATTCCTAGAAATTAAATACCCACGTGTTTCTGTTACCTGGGCGAGTCTGTTGTCATTCAAATGTTAACCTGCTTTCAAAGCCAGGTGTTAGAAAAAGAGGTTGTTCAGGACTCTTTTGTTTTGAACTTCTAGTCCCAAGATTTTTCTTGTAGGGCAAGCAAACACCATTTGGAATTTGGACTGTGTTTTCTTTCTTACCTCCCTACCTGCAGTATCTGTTCCCACCAACTGTTCTGGTTATCCTAACTCTACAGTGGTTGTAATGGGGTCATTTGGTTATTGATGTAATCAATTCTCTAGCTTATGCTCCCACTACAAATCAGATCATTGAAAGATTTTTTTAATATATTTTATTGATTTTTTACAGAGAGGAAGGGAGAGAGATAGAGAGTTAGAAACATCGATGAGAGAGAAACATCGATCAGCCGCCTCCTGCACATCTCCCACTGGGGATGTGCCCGCAACCCAGGTACATGCCCTTTGACCGGAATCGAACCTGGGACCTTTTAGTCCGCAGGCTGACGCTCTATCCACTGAGCCAAACCGGCTTCGGCCATTGAAAGATTTTTGAAGAATGGTTCCACATTCCCACGCATTGTGTTTATGAAATGGAATCAGGGACTGTCCTGCTGCTACCTAGTTCTTTGTCCCCACACCGTTCCTGAGACTTTATTTGTGCGATGTGAACAGAAGTCGCACTGGCTCTGGAAAGCATGCTCCCGGTCACTTCACGTTTAGCAGGGCTACTCTGGAAACCCAGCCCATGTCAGCGTGAAAGGCTGGATGGTTCGTTCAGTCTTTCATCTGTCGAAACCGAGCATTCCGTAGAGCTTTAAGAGTGCAGATGTTTCTAATAAAATGGAATTATTTTTTATTAATAATGCCGCACACGCTGTGCTGTGGTCTCTGGATCTTTTAGCTGACTCAAAGAAGGGGTGAAACCTACCATGGTGTGCTCTCACACAAATCCCAAGGGCCTCTGCAAATAACAGTGAATTTCAGCCAGTGACAGGAGGAAGATTGAAAGTTGAGATGCAGGATTTAACAGGGGTTTTCTATTACTCTGAGTTTTTCTCTTGTTTTGTTAGCCACTAGCCATCTGCTACCTTACCCCTGAGAGTGAAGATCCCGGAAGTGTTTACATAGATTCTAAATACATTCTTGGTGATTAGAACAGCCAGTTTCCTGTACTAGTCTCAGAGCAAAACTCGATCAGACCAGATGGGGGTTTCTATGCTCTGACAATGCAAGGATTGGGAAAATAAAGTTCGGCATCACAGCAGCTCCTCCTGACAAGCAATCTGGAACTTTGACCAAACCACACCCCAAGGTTTTCTCCTGTGACTGGGCTATGGAGGTCAGTTAAACTGACTGAGCCCCTCATCCTGTCATCCCAAGCCACCACCCAAAAGTAACCCGGAATTTCAGTCCATGTACACTTGTTCCCAAGGGGTCCCCTTCCATGACGCTTTGCTTTGCTGCTGTCTTCCTGACACCCAACTCTTCTCTCTGAGCATGGGACTCCTGTGTTATTGTCGTAAAGCTCCATTCTATTCTGTCTTATCACAGGATTGCTTGCTACTTCCTGGCTGGAAACGAAAAATAGTTCTCCCTTAAGAAGTCTCCTGCAGCCTTCCTGAGTGGTGGTGGCTGCTCTTTCCTATCCCTTGTTCCAGTTATCTCTTGCAACATAACAACTTATCCCAAGACTTAAGACCTTAGCATATTTTGTTTTTCTCAAGTAAATTGTGTATCTGGAGTTCAGGAAGAACTGCAGTTGGACTCTTTTTTACTGATCTACATAGCAGCAGCTAGGCAAGGAAGGTCTGGGGATTCACTTCCAAGATCTATAAATGAATTCGGCAAAATAGCAGGATACAAAATTAATATTTAGAAATCAGTGGTATGTTTATACACCAATAATGAACTATGAGAAAGAGAAACTAAGAGAGCAATCCCATTTACTATTGCAACAACAAAAAATAAGGTACCTAAGAATAATTTTTTAAAATGTATTTTATTGATTTTTTTACAGAGAGGAAGGGAGAGGGATAGAGAGTTAGAAACATCGATGAGAGAGAAACATCAATCAGCTGTCTCCTGTACAACCCCCCACAGGGGATGTGCCCGCAACCAAGGTACATGCCCTTGACTGGAATCGAACCTGGGACCTTTCAGTCCGCAGGCCAACACCCTATCCACTGAGCCAAACCAGTCAGGGCAGTAAGAATAAATTTAATCAAGGAGGTAAAAGACCTGCACTGGAAAAACTACAGGACTTTAAAGAAAGAGAGGAAGACACAAATAAGTGGAAGAATATACTGTGTTCATGGATTGGAAGAATTAGCATCATGAAAATGTCCATAGTACCCAAAGCAGTCAATAGTTTCTACCCAATTCCTATTAAAAGACCAATGGCATATTTCACAGACCTGTGGGGAAAAAAAGAATAGGGGAAGTTGAATGCAGTGGGAAGTAGACAATGTCCAATGCTTGGTTGGCTCTATATTCCAAACTCCATTATTAGATCTCCATTATCAGTCTGGGAATTATCTTCTCATTTCTGAGCAGTTTTTATTTGTATATTGAACCTTGGCATTTATTCCTTGATATCTGTATTTAGTTCTTCAAACCATATTTATCTCTATATCTTTACCTTTGTGTTCTGATGGAATTTCTGAAGATTTCCATTTATTCTGTAAATTTAATATTCTGCTGAGTCAATTTTGCTAGTTATTATCTCCAATGTATATTTAAATTCCATTACTACCTTCTTATTACCTTGTAATCTTAATAAACAGCAGGTGGTTTCCCTACTAGTATATCTGATCCACTTTTATTTTCTTATCACAGGTCTGTTCTAGATTAGCATTACCATCTAGAATTTCATGAATTTTATTGAAATTGGAGCAGAAATTTTCTAAAATTTTTCTTTCAATTTCTTCTGTGATTATATTTAAAAAATTTTTCCTTTTTATATTGTTTTGGGAGGTAATTACCTTCTCTTATAAATAGAACAGAATGTTTCTTAGGCCCTGTATTTTAAAAATATATATATTTTAATTGATTTCAAAGAGGAAGGGAGAGAGAGATCAATGATGAGAGAGAACCATCGATTGGCTGCCTCCTGCATGCTCCCCACTGGGGATCGAGCCCAAAACCTGGGTATGTGCCCTGACAGGGAATTGAACCATGACTTCCTGGTTCATAAGTTGATGCTCAACCCCTGAGCCACGCCAGCTGGGCAGGCCCGGTATTATCAATTGTTTCATTTCCAATTATACAAAACTAGTGACCTGGTGCATGGATTTGTGCACATTGAAAAGAAATTAATTAGAAGGTGGTCGGCAGGGTGGTACTGGGCAACACAGGCCAGACACGCCCTGAAGCCAACCTCCCATGGTCCCTCCCTGGTGTCTGCGGAATGAGTGGGGTCCCTCGGCCTGGCCCGCGGGGATCAGCTGAAACTGGCTCTCCAACATCCCCCGAGGGGTCCCAGGGTGCAAGAGGGCACTCTACAAAGTTGCTGTTGTACAGGGTGTGGAACACAATTGCAAGTGTGCAGTACACCAGATTCGGGGCTGACAGTGCCCCAGCAACAACATAACCCACGGCCGAAGGTGGAATCGCACGGCCCCTTGAGAAATCGGGCTCCCTCTGGTTTCGGGGTGCATCACCCAAGAACCACCGCTGCCAAGTCATTGCAGCTCGGCAGCTCCTGTGTTGAGCGTCTGCCCCTTGGTGGTCAGTGTGCATCATAGCGATAGGTCGGATGGTTGAACACAGCATATTAGCCTTTTATATATACTAGTATATAGATAAGGAGCAATCTATATTGGTCCCATATTTGTAACAGGTAGGGGTTTGATCACTCTCATTCACTTTGACCATCCACTTGGAAATTGAGAGAATTCCCTTCTCAACTATAAAGCCAGATGTTAGTTTGATCTGCGTAAGCCAAATTCATTGCTCTATAAGCATTAATTTCTCATAGATCTGGTGAACTGAAGTGGAAACTTTTAATCTTCAACTATCTCATTCTTTGAATCTTTAGAATGCATGAGTGATGACAACATTAATGAGGAGGAGGAGGAGGAGGAGGGACAGGGAGGAGGAGTAGGAAGGGGAGGAAATAATCTTGGCCACTCTAACAAGTACTTTCCTGCCTGAGATCTTTACATTACTTGTCTCATTTAATCCTCTTAAGGGCCCTATGAGAGAGGTACTTTTCTTATCACATATTACTTATAAGAAACTAAGGTTTGGCTAAATTAACTCAAAATCTTGTGATATGCAGTAAGAAGAGGTGGAACCTCACCCTCGGTCTGTCTGATTTCAGTCTATGCTCTTGACCATCAAGCAAAGCTACATTTTATAGAAGCTCTTTCTTGACTAGGTCGGATCATGCCAATCTACCCCTGTTCTCTGTCCTCACATAGCATGCTTTGCCCTAGAGGGCATTCCAGGATGCTTTGGACCCATTATTCACCCTCCCCATTGCTTTCAACTTCTCATCATGCTGCACATGGAGCTCTAAAAGGAGGCTGAAGAAGGAGCTGGGAGGATGATACCTCCTTACAAAGATAGTCCTGGTGTAATGAAGGATATGAGAACGGCTTTTGTCCTGCTGTAGCTTTGTGCTTTCAGTGAGAAGCAAAAAGTGGTGGTGGCCCTAACCTCTTTCCTCCCACTTCCAAGCTGTTCTATTCTTTTTAAGTTTGAGCATGTCTTAGCTCATGATTGTGTTCCTTAATCCACACATATCTGTGATGTAAGAGATGAATAAATTTTCCTGCTTCTACACTAGGCTGGATTCCGCACCTTGATTATTGTGTTATCTTATTGTTGTAATTAGTTTATTATGCTACCACAATGCTTCCCTTTTGGACAACTTATTGTATATTTTTTAAGGGAGTCTGAAAAGAGTTTAATCAAACGCTTTAGCTATTATTTTTATGCTAAATCTCCACTCTCTCCTCAATGTTTGTTTTTAAATAATATCTTAGAATAAAACATTAAGAATTGCTATTTTTCACATTATAACGTATTAATATTAATTCCAATTAACAAATACTTATGAAGTACTAGGAATGTGAAAAGTGCAGTGCTCTGCAAGTTAAGGGTGAAGATAAAGAGAAATCATAATTCTTATCTTTGGGTGCCTATGGTGAGGGGCAGGTATATCTATAATTCACTGTTTTGTTGTTTTTTTAACATCCTATATAACTCTACTCCTAATGTAACAAAGTGTTAAAGGACTCCAGAAAGAGAAGGAGTTATTTTCTATGGGGTCACTGAAAAAGTATTTCCAATAAATCTTAGCTTGGATTTCCCTAGAAGCAGAGAGTAGTATTTGAAGACAAGATTTATTTGGGAGGGGATCTGAGGAAGCCAAACAGGGTGCTAAGCCGATCACTGTTATAGGTAATTGGACTCAGTCCCACTGGGTGAAGAAAGAGGGTGAAGAACACATCTCAGTGTCGTTCTACTTGAGGGGGAAGGAAGATGAAGTATTTCTTCACCAAATCATGTGCATCCGTGTTTGAGGGTTCTGCCCAGGGGTGTCAATTCCCAAACACTTCTGTGCTGTCTGACATGTAGACTGAGTGTATTTCTCTGCAACCAGTGAAAGGCCTCAGACAAAGAGTTATAAACTTGAGTGGTGCATGAAGACAGGATTTGGCTGATGCACACATAGCAACTGCTTCAGTGGAGGAGGCGGCATTTAAATTGAACCTTAGATGATGAGATTTTTCAGCAAGTCATGATATGGGGGTAAGCATCTCAGCATGCAAGAGTAGGAAGGACCACAGCAGCATTTTTGTGGCCTATGGCAAATATAATGAAGAACTAAAGTTTGAAAATGATTCACATTTTTAAAATTAGAGAAAAATCCAAGGTTATCCCTATACATATTCATTCCCACTCCCTTGCTTTGAGTGGGAGAGAACTTAACTTCCAAGAGTTTGTTCAGAGGGAATCGTGCCTCACCAGCAGCTTGTTTTCTCTAGTTAATATTTGGGTTGTTTTGACTTATTACACTTTTCAATTCTTCTGCAGAATTTTGGGATTTTGTCAAAATTTGGACATGGTCATGTGAACTGTGTTGTTGTGCATGAGGATGTCATTCCTTATATGTGTCACACTGGGGAAAGTATTAAGAACTGCTGATACAAGTTTTGGAAACTTGACAGATGAGTTCAAGGAAAAACCAAAAAAAAAAACAAAAACAGTGATTGGAGCATATGTTGTCGTGTGTGGGAATAGGGGCTGAGGGTGGATAAGGAAGGGGTATATGTGGCTGCATAATAACTTATTTCAGTAATAAATATATGTTATATATTAACGATAAACATGTAATATATACATTTTCTAACAATATTGGGCAAGTGTTCCCAAGCCTTAGAGCCAACATCTCTAAAATAATGAAGTGCTATACGTCATAGGAGTGATGACGGGTCATGTGATTTTTCCTTTTACTTGCATGTTGGCATGAGGAGAAATATCAAAGCATATTATCTACTTCACAAGATATAATTGCACCCCACCAAGGAAATCCATGAGGTTGCATTTTAATATTAGAAAATATTGAAATTTTTGACCAGGTAGGTTATTAATAGATTGGGAGCCTGCATCAAAATTTGCACCTGTTTGAAAATGCTTCATTCTGGATGTACAGCTCTCATATTTGATAGTACATGCTTGTGAGTCCTGGAAGCTTTGCAAACCTGAGTAATAGCAATGCCACATCCCTGGAGATTTTAGCCCGAATTTCCCATGGGGCACAGGGCTGTCAACTGGGAGCAGGTGAGACTTACTTAAAACATCTTTATTTCTAGTTTGCACAACTTGGAACAGGGTATTACATGTCATGTGAGTACATTGAATACTGAGTATATAGAGTACTTGTGTAAGAGCTAGGCTTGGTTACACAGATTGTCACAGAAATGGAAATTACATTCTTTTGAGGGAAGTTAATAAAGCAGTGACCACACAAAAATTCTATTTAGAGAGACATGAAAAGATGTGTGGGTCTTGTTTAAACGACAATATCAAAGATGAGGGATAGTACTTACTAGCCCAGGATTTGTCTCTTCTACTTTCAAAGTTCAGCTTCTTCCAGGATGATAAGTTTTATATCATTTCTGCTCAGGTAGTCCAGCGCACAGTGCAGCCACCTTATTCTACTCCTTTCTGGTGGCTCCGTGGCTGCTGGTTCAATATCTGGCCCCCTGAGTTCTATTCGCTCAGGGCTATTTCTTCCATGTGAAAGTCAAGAGCTAGTTTTCAATGGGGCCAGCCTAGGGGGTGGAGTAAATTTTACTGAAGGACTGGAAGGAAGGCAATTTAAATGGGGATAGCTTAAAACTCAGTGCTATTACCATGATGTTTTCCACAAATTTGTTAAAACATCCTCATAAGTTGAACCTCTAATATGGAAGTTACCAATTCTATCCCTTTTTCTAACCTGTTTCCCCCGATTCATGCTCTCAAAAGGATAAAGGGAAGCATTTTCTTATTTTTCTATAATTGTTAAGTTCTATCTTTTTTGACTGAATTATTATTTTCCATTAATATTCAAAGAGTATTGAAATTCTCTTTTATTCTTCATTTTCTCCTCTCAATTACTCACCATTGGCACTGTTAGGGATATATATATATATATATATATATATATATATATATATATATATGCCTAAGCGACTGTTACAACCTAATGACCAGTCGACTGGTCACTTTGATACACACTGACCACCAGGGGGCAGACACTCAATGCAGGAGCTGCCCCCTGGTGGTCAGTGCGCTCCCACAGCCAGCCAACCTCCCACTGGTCCCTCCCCCTGGCCAGCCAACCTTGGTCGGCCCCTATCGAGACTAGGTGAGATGGCCCTGATCACCCCGATCACCAGCCAGGCTAAGGGACCCCAAACATGCACAAATTTGTGCACCGGGCCTCTAGTAATAAATATGCTCCTTGTTGCACTTTTTGCCTTTTACCAGCCATTTTCTTAGCTACCAACAAAGAAACTTGAAATTACTACTTATTAGCCAATGATCCTCATTTTCACCATCAATCCTCCTGCTCTTGAGGAAGACAGAAGAGGGAGGATAGATTATTTGTTAAATATTTAATAAGATAACTTAAGGGTCCATTGGACTGGTTTGGAGAAATATTATTGTTTTTCTGAACTTTAAATAATCAATAGATTCCACTGTGGAAACTGATCATAGATTCCTGCACTCCCTCAACTCTTTTTTCTTACCTCCTAGTATAGACTTTACTATGGCCCTTTATCTCACTGGTTTAGGCTTATCTATCCATTTGCCAGAGACCATAGCCCATTGATTTTAGTTCCTCTGGAGCCCTGTATTGAGACAGGCACATAATAGGTAATAAATTCCTTTTTAATGGATTTGCATCCAAAATACCATCCCAACACTCCGAAAGAGTCCCATTTAACAAATTGTAGAATTATTATATTCCTATTTTGAAAAGCTTTCAGAAACCTATTTCAATATTCACTACTGGGAAGAAAGGGGACAGAAAGAAGAGGATTGACTGCTCTGGAGTGTCAACTCTGTATCAGGGACCAAGCATAATACACCTTGCTTTGATTATTATCCAAGACATTCTTATTAGATAAGAACTGTTAAATATCCATTTTACCAACGTGGAAGTGGTGGCACATAAAGTTAAGAATCTTCAGGTCATGAGACAGAACTGAGATACAAACCTGAGGCTGTCTGTCTTCAAGGCTCAAGACCTGTCCACCTTACGTCCTCAATCATTCCTCAGTAGAGAGAGAGACTAGTCTGTGCCACATCACATTGCAACATCAATTTTTAAATATTTTTTTTGCTCAAATCTTCTCAGTTATTCCCCTTTATGTAACATTAGGGTCCATACTACTTAGCCTGAACAGCAAGGCAGTATAGCCCAGTGGTAAACAATTTCTGTGGGTTTGTGTGTGTCAGTACCATTAGGAACTCTGTAATTTCTTAACATCTAAATTATTCTTAACCTGAAATTATTGTAAATTATTTAAACTGAAATTATTCTCTAAAATGGGCATAAGAGTGTCATTGTTAGTTGGGACCACTATAAGAAAATATCATAAACTGATTGGCTGATCTACAACAGAAATTGATTTCATTTCTCACAGTCCTAGAGGCTGGAAGTACAAGATCTTGTTCTGGTCAAGGCCCTTTTCTTGTTTACTGACTTGCGATACTAGCTAGCTCCTTGGCCTCCTCTTATCAGGGCACTAATTTCATTCATGAATTCTTCACCCTTGTGTTCTAATTACCTCTTAAAGGCATCGCCTTCAAACATTGTCACTTTGGCATTAGGGTTTGACACATAAATTGTGGGAGGGGGGGTACAAACATTCAGTTCATTGTAAATAGTATCTACCTCACAGAGTTTATTTTGGAGAATAAATAATATAATACATATAAAGAGATTAACACAGTACACAGTAAGGACTTGATAAATGTAAGCCAGTACTACTATGTGTTGCTGTTGATATTTTTAAGTTTTTTAAAATTAAAGTATAATAGACATTATATTAGTTTCAGGCATCAAACATAATGATTCAATATTTGTATACATTATGAAAAGATCACCTTAGTAAGTCTAGTTAACATTCATGACTGCACATAGTTACAAATTTTTGTTGTTGTTGCTGTTTGTTAATATCAATCAGACCGTCAAACCTCAGAAGGAAGGTAGGGGAGGGTGGGGGTAAGGGGGAGAGATCAACCAAAGGACTCGTATGCATGCATATAGGCCTAACCAATGGACACAGACAACAGGGGGGTGAGGGCATGAGTGGGGGGTTGGGGGGCAATGGGGCAATAAGGACACACATGTAATACCTTAATCAATAAAGAACAAAATAGAATTTTACAATGTCCTTTCATTCTAACCTTTGTTTTCTCAAAAAGTTCTCCACAGCACTAACTTGCCTTCAGCCAGGCTGGTCTCCCATGCTTTGCCAAATTCTATGATTATCCATGCCTTTATTCTTTTGCTTAAACTAACATCTCTTTCTTTCCATCTGCTCATGCAAATCTGATCAATTTTCTCACTTTCTCAAGCAAAGTTGGTCACTCCAAATAGCTATCCTATGGATGTCAGTCGGCTTCTTTCCAAGCTACCTTGTGCCAGATTGTTCAATGTGCAAAGTGGCTATGGCAGCAGGAATGGGATTTAGGCATGAGCTCAACAACACCGACTTTGCCTTACGGGCTGGTCTTGCTAGCATCACTATTGATTGCATTGTCTGCCAACACCAGAAGCAATAGTGAGCCCTGATAAGACATCATTCCCTCCAGGTGGAGGGGGGCAGGCAGGGGGGTGTAGGAGATTGATTACATTCAACTTTTTCCATCATGAAGAGAACAGCAATCTGTCCTTACTGGAATATATATGTATACTGAATACAGATTGGAACCCCCACCCTTGACACAATAAGCAGTATTGCTATTCATAGATTTCAAGAATGAATTATTCACTATCATATTATTTCATATAACATTGCTAAAGAAGTGTGGGTTGGCCTCATGGCCATGAAATTCACTGCTTCTACAAGATGCTCCACTACTGAAAAGACAGTGGGCCCATAGCATTTTGAAAAAGCTTACTGAGCCCGGCCGGCGTGCTCAGTGGTTGAGCACCGACCTACGAACAGGAGGTCACAGTTTGATTCTTGGTCAGGGCACATGCTGAGTTGCAGGCTTTATCCCTAGTAGGGAGTGTGCAGGAGGCAACCAATCAATGATTCTCTCTCATCATTGATGTTTCTCTCTCTCTCCCTCTCCCTTCCTCTCTGAAATCAATAAAAAGATATATTAAAAAAAGAAAATGCTTATTGAAGATACAGCCTTAGTGCCTGTTAGAGGTTATACCCATGAGGTTGGGAACTGTCCTCAAGGATATGACATATACAGTGGGGCCTTGACTTACGAGTTTAATTCGTTCCGTGATGGAGCTCGTAACTCAAATTACTCGTATGTCAAATCAAAAAGTGAACGAGTGAGACACGTGATGCTGGGCTGATGTTGTGGCGTTCACTGTGACGTTCGCTGCGCCAACTAGCGGTGGGGTATCTGAAGCTGGCTCGTACCCCGAATTTTAGCTCGCAACTCAAAGCAAAAAATCGGCCGAGAGACGGCTCATATCTCGAAAAACTCGTTAGTCGGGACACTCATAAGTCAAGGCCCCACTGTACTTTAAGCCAATGACCAATATTGGTACCATTTCCTCATAGCCAAAATGCACAGGTCTTGAAATGAAGAGGTAAAGTTGAGAGTGGCCTCTCTCACTATTACACCTAGTAATCCATTCATTAAATTTTGCTAAAAATCCCCAAAGCTTTTGGTTGTGCTGGCTCAAAGGTATTGATTCCCGAGGGGAGGGGGGGAGTGTTTCTGCCAGAGGACACAGCAATCTTTCTATTGAATGGGAAACTGAGCCTGTTACTTGATATGATTGGGTTCCTCAGGCCACTAACCTTACTGCAGGCAAAGAAGGGGGTTACTATAATAGACAGGGTTCTTAATTCTGATTAATAAGAGGAAACTAGGATACTGTATATACTGGGGGCAGAAAGGACTATGACTGGAACTTGGGCGATTCCATGGGCCTCTATTTCCAATCATAAAAGTTAATCGAAGACTACCCAATTAATGCTCAGATTCCTTACAATGAAGGCTTGAATTATCCAACCAGCTAAATAAATCTAATCCGCTGTGGTGAAGGCTAAAGGTAGAGGAACATGGACTAAGTAGTAGAAAATGGAGTTTCAATTTTTACTATAGCTTAGAGTCCAATAACAGAAACAAGAACTTTAGCCTATTTTGTTCAGTGTGTGTATTTTGTTTCTTGCTTGAAAAACATGTGTATTTTTCATTTTCTCCACTTCCTCTAATATTTTAAATTAAAATGTTGGTAATAGTTCACTTTTTGTTAGTCTTAAGATATTAAATGCCCCAGTGGGCATTTTACTTACCTGGAAAATACATTAACATCACCAGAAAGGGATAGAATGACTAATAGATCCTTGTGTTTCTCCCTTTTGGGGAGAGAATGAATATGCCTTAATTTGCGCAAGAAAATTGCAGAGATGATGTCATAGAAATGGTGGATTAGAGGGCTCCAAGAATTGGTCCTTCCATTGAAGCAGCTGTTAAGTGGTGGAAACTGACAATCAATTTTATTGGAACTCTGAGATCTAATAAAAATCTTACAATAACCAGGGAAGTACTTAATGAAGGTAGTCACTGCTAACTTTTGGTAAGAAAATATTGTAGCTTTTCTCTCTTTTTTTTCATCCTTCATTCCCCAGTAGAGTAGTGACTATGGGGACAGTGACCCATAATCTTGGTGTGCTTTGCTGGTGCTGGTGTGCAGGGAGAGCAATATAGATCTTGTTCTGAAAAAAATATTTTGTTGTGTATTTTAATTGGTCCGATGCTTCCCCAAGGACTGGCACGAAGATGGACCTTTGTTTGCCCTTACTCCTTGAGCTAGAGCTTCTTTCTAGGTAAAATCTATCAAAAGCATTTAAAGACACATAGCACATATCTGCCTGACACAAGGGACAGAAGATGGGGCAAGCAGAAGACAAACCCAAAAGTTTGGGAAGGAGCAGACTGAGAAAGAAAATTCTTGGGTGCCGGGGTCCAGCCCCGGGGGTCCAGGGGTTCCCAAAGGTGTGGACGGAGTCGGCGAAGAATGTTTTACACGGAGACAGCGTTCAGAACTCTCTAGCTCTCTTTAGTCTCCGTGGATCTTCCTGTGCCTGGCTGAGGCCACAGAGAGAGATCCCCGAGGCAAACTGAGCCTTTATTTTATAGTCAGAGGTAAACAGGTAGAGGTTACCAAAGTTACACTGTTCTTGTGAGTTTCACTTGTTTTTGTTCTTGTTGCACTTCCCTCAGCCCATTGGCTTCCCAGGTAAGATCTAGGGAGCGTCATAAGGTCAAGCCTAATTATGCTAAGAGGGCTGTGCCCTCTAAGCTGGGACTTGTTTGTGACTTTGCCAACAGGTCAGTCCGAGGTTTAACCCTATAGCGGCTCCCCACACTTGGGGAATGATATACTCTGAAAGGCTACTGCACATACCAGGGGATTCTGAGTACAACACACAGGGTAAGATGCATGCTCACCAAAGACCTGAGATAATGTTAGGCTTCTACCTCTGGCTAATCTTTGGGCTCTGCAAAAGCAGAATGCGAAGGCTGCGGCAGAGCAATAGGTGACCTGACTTAGTGTCAAAGTTGTGTCCCAGCATGGAGCCAATCTGCAAAGCTTTGTGTGTGTGTGTGTGTGTGTGTGTGTGTGTGTGTGTGTGTGTGTGTGTTTCCTTTGTGGCTCCACGTGTGTCAGGAAGTCTCTGGCAGATAATTAGCTGACTATTGAGATAACAGAGATTTCGGTGACCACATACAACAAAGAATAGTCTTCGCAAAAAAATAGTTTGGAAAAGTCATTAAACAAACAGATGACTGAAGCCTTCAGCAATAAGTCACAGCAAACTCTGGGAAGAGGGAGAATCTCATTTTCAGAGTTGCCACTTTATAATATTCGAAATTTCTAGTTTTCAGCAGAAAATGACAAGGCATACAAAGAAACAGGACGCATGGCCCCTTCACAGGAAAAGATGAAATTGACAGACACTGTCTCTGAGGAAGCACATACAGTTCTTTGGATTTAATTAACAAACACTTTAAATCATTGTTGTGAATTTGCTCAAGAGCT
>NW_005871124.1:2916850-2981227 GCF_000147115.1 Myotis lucifugus
CAAACTAAATGAAACATTCATCCTCAGAGCCTCCAGAAGGAATTTAGTCGTGCTGGCATCTTGACCTTACCCCAGTGAGACTGATGATGGACTTTTGACCTCCAGCACATTAAGAGAATACATTTGTGTTATTTTAAGCTACTAAGTTTGTAGCAACTTGCTACAGCTACATCAGGAAATGCCTTTAAACCAGTTCTAAGCATTAAATTGCTCTCTGCTTGAAATACCTAGAGTGATGAATACATAAAAGCTACAAGGTCTGAAGCAAGTCTGTTGTCTGTCCTTCACTGTCTCAGCTTGCATTCATCCAAAAGATGCCCCTAAGATAAGGATTTGGCTGCACTATTTCCTAGGAGACTTTGGTGAGGAAGTGAGGAAGTGAGACAAGAAAGGTAAGATGGCCAAGGTCCATGTATGCTATCAAGTGAGTTATCACTGTGGAAAATTGAAACCTAATCTTGTTGGGGACCTCTGGGAGCCAATGTAGAGCATATACCTCAGAATTATTCTACCTGAGGGGCAAGGGAGCTGGAGAATTTATACAGCAACTGCCACCAGTCCTTGTTTGAGAGCTATATTAACTCGCTGACATTCCTGGCCTGCCATGTGTGGGGGCAAAACAAGCTCTGGTGGTTCCAGAAAGCTCTCAGATGAAGGGAGGCAGATCCTGGCAGTTGAAAGTTGAGCGGGCATGCACTGAAGTGGTCAGGGCAAGGGGATAAGGGAGGGGCAAGGACAGGCACGGCTACACCTACAAACTCTTTTGTAGCAAATCCAGTCCCAATTCATTACCTTCTTATTAACCGATACACTCATATTTTTTGCACCACTCCTGAACAAAGCACTGCCTTTGAGATAATAGACATATATACATTTTGTCCCTTAGTAGGTCTGCAAGGTTTTTGAGAGCAAGAACCATGGCTTGCTTTTCTTCTGTATTTGTCACAATAGTGAACAACATGTTCAGCATATCATAAGCACTCAATATATATTGTTGACTTGAATTGATTACCCTAATGATGTAATATCTATTTCTTATCCTTGACGGTGGCACTCTATTGAGTTTGCTCCCTGCTTATTCATTAGGATTTTTCCACATTTACCTTAATTAACGTATATTAATTAGAAGTTAATAAGTGATCATCATAACTAGGGAAATAATCGAAAGATTTAATTTTTAACATATCTCCTTACTGCCTCCATGTTTGCCTTTTGAGGTAACTAATGTTAATACCTTACCCCTAGCTTTCTACAGCTTTTTCCATTTCCAAATACACACACATGCTGTTTTTGTCTTTATGAAACATATGATTATATGTTTTACCACTTGCCAATTTATTTGATAATATGTTAGATACCCCCAGGTCACAATAGACCTAGTTTATTTATTTTAATAGTTGCAGAATATTGTTCTTTGGATGTACTGTAATTTATTCAATCATTACTTTATTCATGGACAGTCAACTTAATTCCAGTTTTTGCCTACTCCAACAATATTGCAGTAAGCATCCTAATACAAATATTCATATGTATTCCTCAAAGTGGTATTACTGTGTCAAAGGCTATACACATTTGAAATATTCATAAATATTTAAGATTAGATGCCCGGTGCATGTGATTCATGCATGGATAGCGTCCCTAGGCCTGGCCAGAAATCAGGGGGAACTTCTGGCTGCTGGCCGGGGCCTTCCTTCATTCTGTGCCGCCCCCTGGTGGTCAGCACACATCATAGCGAGCAGTCAAACCCACCGTAGGTTGAATTCCCAAGGGGACAATTTGCATATTATCCTTTTATTATATAGATTATCTGCCACTTCTTATTTATGTTGAAAATTCTCATTTCCCTTAAACAGTCCTTATTTTATTTACATGTAATGAGATTTGCCCAACCAGCGTTAATATATACTTGATTATGACTAATGAACTGATATGATGTTCCTAGGAGTCATTTGCAATTATCAAACGTCATAAGGATTTTCTGCTGTAGGGGATAGCAGAGTATTTCTGCCTGTCCTGGAGGAGAGAAATGTTGCAGAAACTGAAGCAGAAGGGGTACTGCTTTTGCCCAAGAGAGGAAGAATGATGCATTTTGGGGAAATAGGACATTTCCCCACTTCTGAGTGGAACGCCCCGTGGTTTTTGTTGTGGGCAGTGAACATGAACCAGAAGAATGGCCCCCTCCACCCCCAAAAAGATGTAGTTCACTTGAAACATCCTAGGGGATTAGCAGAAATAATGGAGTTGTACTTTGAGAGGTCATTAGTGGATATCAAGTGTCAGTGGAACAAGTGTTGTTGCAATTAAAGTAACATCTCTTCTCATTTTACACTTGTATCCATTGGCTGGAAGGTTGTGAGCAAACCTACATTACATATATTGGACTTGAATTCTCAAATGGGTCCAAAAATTCAGATCACTTTGAATAAACCCATTTCCTAAAATAGCAAATCCTTTTTCTCTGTTGATCTTTTTTACTGTGAAAATATTTTAGAGTTGAGAAATATAGTGACAAGATAATTAAACATCTTATTAATATAGTTGTGAACTTTTAAATTGAAGTTTACGCTTTATATTGTTTGCAAATGAGCTTCCAAAATAAAGCAAAACTTCATCCTTTCCGGAAATTTAAACTTCAAAGCTCAAAATAAATATTTATTTTTTACTTTAAAAGAAGTCCTCACCCAAGGATATGTTTTATTGATTATTAGAGAGACAAAGAAGGGAGAGAGAGAGAGAGAGAGAGAGAGAGAGAGAGAGAGAGAGAGAGAAGAGAGAAACATCAATTGATTGCCTCCCATATGAGCCTGACTGGGGATCAAACCTGAAACCTAGGTATGTGCCTTGACAGGGAATTGAACACACAACCTTTTGGTTTATGGGATGACACCCATCAAATGAGCCACCCAGTCAATGCTAAATCTTTTATTTTAAAAAAACTCAACAAAGAAAGAGTGTTAATGGATACATCTAAGGACAATTTGGTGGTGCAAAGAGGCATGTGTATTTTATGTACTACCACAGCTTTGCCAATTTTCCTGCTTTGCTGAAAAGTTCATTTTCAAAACATCAGTGCTCTATCATTTGACAGCTTGCTGCTTCAGAAACTAAATTTCTGGTGTGCAGCTAATGTATGTACATTTAGAAAGCACAAGATCTGAATTCATATGTATGCAACTCTTAAATCACATGGTGCTGTCAAGTACTGACTTTTATGGTTGATAGCTTTAATATTACTATTTGTGTCTCTATAAATTATTTTTGCAGAAGCCAAAAAAGAGGAAAATCCAAGTTTTATTAATAGGTATACTAAGCATAACACTCAAGACATAATTTATTTGAATATCAATAGCATGATTTTAATAACATCAAATATTTTAGTGTCACAGGGAAACATCTAAATGCAGAATATGAGTGGTGCAGTGAATCAGGGCAGTTTCTCATGAGAAAATACCTGACTTGAATTTATGAACAGAAGAGTTTGAAAACCATTACACATAACAATACAAATAGTCCCAAAGCTTCACATTTAACATAACCTTGAATTTCACAACCCCAAACAATTAATAAATTGGCTACAAGAAGTCACCAAGATTTCTAGAACTATCCAAGCAGTAGGAATTTGTTATTGTCCTTAAATGTTGTCTAGAAAAATGTGTATCTGTGTGTGTGTATGCTGCACGTTGAGGAATGGGATAGGGGGTACTTGATTGAAGAGAGAAACTCCTTCAGAGCATTTCCTGTTGAGAGGAATTTCAAATTTTAGAAATGTTTGGCTTCTCTCCAGGCTTGAGTCCTGGGTTTTCAGTGTGGCAGGTGTATGAAGGAGGCAGTCTTTGGCAGCTTTTGTTATGTGGTATAGAGAGGCCAATGTGATGCAGATTTGAGAGAGAACAAGGATCCCTTAATGGAATTCCTAGCTAATCAAGTTTGCTTGCTAAAAGCACACGTAGTGTAAGGCCTGAAGCCAGAGCCTCACACAGTATTCAATCTCTGTCATTTGACTCATGCAAAAAAGACCATTGAACAAACCAAGGCCAAAGATGAGGTAGGGAAGATTGGTCTTTATTATCTCCCATTCATCCCTTCAAGCTGTGTGGCCTCAGCCTACCCTCTAATTACTCAGGACTCCTCAGTTAATTGTTTCCTATTTGGATATATTTTTCTTGGGCAGTACCAATTTGGGTTGGATTATTTCACTCCCAGCCTTCATTTCCTTTTACGCTTTACTCTTTATAAATAAAGCAGTATGAGTCATTGGCTCAATATGATGTCCCTTATCTAATACTAGAAGCCCGTTGCACAAAAATTCGCACAATAGGCCTTCCTTCCCCTGGCTGCTGGCACCGGTTGTCCTCCAGAACCCAGGACCCAGGCCTTTGGTCTGGCCGCAGCGGAGAAGCCAAGCCTCTTCAGTCTTTAGTCTTCAGTCTTCAGTCTTCAGTCTTCACTCCAGCTGGAGCCTTCAGTTTTCACTCCATGCCTGAGTATGCAAATTAACCACCATCTTTGTTGGGTTAATTTGCATAGTCACTCTGATTGGCTGGTGGGCATAGTGGAGTGACACCACTTTGCATTTTTCTCTTTTATTAGTGTAGATACTTGCATTCTAACAGAATCTCTCAGAGCCTCCAGCAAGGATAGGCTCAAATTGTGGTCACTTTAGGTGAGTGAGTGATTTTAGGGTGGGAGATTTCTTGTGGTTTTTCTCAAATCACACCATGCAGATAACTGCCTGTTTTGCCTATGCATAAGCCCACCCCTGGTCCTTTGTCCAAATGGGGTTCTCTTGCTTTATCTAGCTCCTTGTAACACACTCTACGTGATGCCTAGTGTACTATACTCAGCTTATGCTACCTTTCACCCTACTAGGCCCCTCCTGTCCCCATGGGCCTTGTTGCTTTTCTTGCATGCCAATAAGAATGGCCCTAAGGAAGGCCCATGCTTGTCCTGTGGCCTTTCACAGCCTGGCTGCCCCTCCTGCCATAGTCAGAGAAGTTCCCACATGCAGTGTTGACTGATAAGAAGAGACCACCATGCTTGCACCCCTGTTGGACTGGATCCACAGAAAACCTGCTTTCCCAGGCATTTGTCTAGTAACTCAACCCAGAAGTAGCAGTAAGCTAATACCTTGCAGACCAGCAATTTTCAACTGGTGTGCCACAAGAAGTTTTAAAACATGCAATACCTGACTACTTAGTCACGAGCACTGACTTCTTTCCCCTTAGATTGTCAAATAAAAAAAATGACAGCAGCCAATACAACAATAGCTGTGGGTGTGAATGAATCAAAATTATACCTATTGTTTGTTAGATTGAAAAAATATTTATTTTTTTGGTGTGCTAAAGAATTTTAGTAATTAGTTTATGTGTGCCGTGAGATGAAAAAGGTTAAAATCTCTGCTTTAGACCAATAAAGGACTGGAGATGGGAAGAAGCCATTGCTCTCCCTTTGTTCCCCATGCAGCCTCGCTGGACACATTCTATGTAAGTGAGTTGTAGTTTGCTTTGAGACCATGTGAGTTGTAGTTTACTTTGAGACCATGGTCGGCCCAGTAATGATACACATTGTATTTGCTCTCCTTCCTTTTCTGTCTCACTTCCATTTCTCTCCCCTTCTTGCTCCCCTGGGATTATACTTCCCAATAAAGGGTTATAGTGTAAGCTTCTACCATTAGTTCTGATTTTTAGGGAATCAGGGCTAGAATACACAGTAAAAATTGATTATTGGCAATGCTAACTATAAGCCACATGTTGACTTGTTAAAGTCACCCAAGATACCAGCAGTTGACGAATGCAGCATGATGGGGTGGGGGATGAAGGAGATGCAGATGGCAGGAATGTCTGAAACAGGGACTTCAGAGGGCAGTGGCCCAAAGGTATAAGAAAGTTCATATGAATGGAATATGTTCCAAGTGCTCTGCTACAGTGATGTCACCTGCGCCTCCCACACAATGTGGAAAAAGAATAGAAGCAAGGAGATGGTGAGCAAGTCCTGGGGGGAGTTTACATGGGCTCTGTGGACATCTTGACTTGTCAGCCTGTCCAGGGCTTGCTGAGCTGGGTCTCCCTGGGGGTTTCTAGCGAGTCTTGGGGGATAGATTGCTAAGGTTCTCTTCTGCTTTTTCTCAAGGCCAAATAAAGTTTATATGTGTATATCCTTAATCATTAATCTGTAAAACAAAGAATCCACCTCTACATGTGGTTCTTAAAATACTTTTTACTTTAAAACTGATTTCTCTGCACATTTCTTAGCAATCAAAAGATTTGGAATGAGCACATATGTGACAGGATAAGAGTCTACACAGGTCCATGCATGAAACTAGAGGCTGAGTGGACAAGTGTCCTCTAAATGAAATTAAAGGGAACTGTTATAATGGCTCTTAATAATGTCACATTGAAGGGGGATAACAGGATTAATTAGACAATTTTAGAACTTTGCCAAATGTAAGAATTAAGGTTTCATTACTAAAAAAAAGTCTGTCTAGATAATCTTGGACACTGAAAAAAAAATAATGGCAAGCGGATCTAATTATTTTAGCTGAGATGCAGAAAATGTAGTTGATGACATATTTAAGGATACATCATTTTTTGCCCACAGTATTTAAACAAAAGTGCTTACAAATATTAATTTAATAGTAAATGACATTATTTCAGGAGACCTACAATCTTTTCTAAAAGGATTCTTTTTATTTAGAGAAAAATATGCTTAAACAAACAAATCACAAGGTAATATTTCATTTAAATTTGGGTCAGTGGAAAAAATAAACTTGATTTTCAAATGTAAATAAAATTGGAATTTTATAAAACACTTGGCAAAAACAGATTGAGTGCTCTTTCACCTAAAACCAAAGAAGGACAATGAAAAGCTACATGGAAAAAGACAGGAGTAATATGCTTGTGTTACTCTCTTTTTAAGAATGCAACACATTTTAGGAACTTAAAATTTTCAGGTGATTTAGATGCATTTGCTTTATATTATTTGGACAGTCTTAAAATATGAAGATTGTTAAGCTAGAATAATCCTAATATACAAAAGGCCAGGGTTGTAATGACGGGTCAGGACCAAAGGCTGACCAACCGGAAGTCCTTCAGTCAGCGCTGGGTTCCCATGGCGACCCAGCACTGACTGCCCAGGGGGCTGAGACCCAGAGAGAGAGGCAGGATCTGATCCCCAGCCTCAGTGGCAGCTGTTGATCAGTACTTGCCTCTCTCTTTCTTGCCCTCTTCCTTTCCCGGCTTCTGGGCAGCCCCACCTCGACCTTTCTTTCTCTCCCTGCCTGCAGAGCTGCTGTTCAGCCCTATTTCTCTGATCAGGCCCACAGATAGGCCTGGAGATGCTGACTGGCATAGGAACCGACCAATCAGAACCAAATGTGGGTGCTGTGAAGAACCAATGGCTGTCTAGGAGGTGGAGCTTGTGATGCTGACTGGCATAGGAACCGACCAATCAGAACCAAAAGTGGGTGCTATGAAGAACCAATGGCTGTCTAGGAGGTGGAGCTTTTGATGCTGACTGGCATAGGAACCGACCAATCAAAATCAAGTATGGGTGCTGTGAAGAACCAATGGCTGTCTAGGAGGTGGAGCTTTTGATGGTGACTGGCATAGGAACCGACCAATCAGAACCAAGTATGGGTGCTGTGAAGAACCAATGGCTGTCTAGGAGGTGGAGCTTTTGATGCTGACTGGCATAGGAACTGACCAATCAAAATCAAGTATGGGTGCTGTGAAGAACCAATGGCTGTCTAGGAGGTGGAGCTTTTGATGCTGACTGGCATAGGAACCGACCAATCAGAACCAAGTATGGGTGCTGTGAAGAACCAATGGCTGTATAGGAGGAGGAGCTTGTGTTGCTGACTGGCATAGGAACCGACCAATCAAAATCAAGTATGGGTGCTGTGAAGAACCAATGGCTGTCTAGGAGGAGGAGCTTTTGACGCTGACTGGCATAGGAACCGACCAATCAAAATCAAGTATGGCTGCTGTGAAGAACCAATGGCTGTCTAGGGGGTGGAGCTTTTGATGCTGACTGGCATAGGAACCGACCAATCAGAACCAAGTATGGGTGCTGTGAAGAACCAATGGTTGTCTAGGAGGAGGAGCTTTTGACGCTGACTGGCATAGGAACCAACCAATCAAAATCAAGTATGGGTGCTGTGAAGAATCAATGGCTGTTTAGGAAGCAGAGCTTTTGATGCTGGTATAGAAACCAGCCAATCAGAAACAAATTGGCCATCAGAAGAGGGCAGTTGGGGCAAGATCAGGCCAGCAGGGGAAGGCTTTTGGGGGTGAGATCAGGCCGGCAGGGGAGGGCAGATGGGAGCAACCAGGCTGGGAGGGTTGGGCAGTTGGGGGCGATCAGGCAGGCAGGCAGGAATAGGCAGTTGGGGGCAACCAGGCCGGCTGGGGAGGGAAGTTAGGGGTGAGCAGGCAGGCAGGCAGAGGCAATTAGGGGCGGTCAGGCAGGCAGGCCAGTGAGCAGTTAGGAGCCAGCGGTTCCAGATTGTGAGAGGGATGTCCAACCGGCAGTTGAACATCCCCCAAGGGGTCCCCAATTGGAGAGGGTGCAGGCTGGGCTGAGGGAACCCCCCTTCCATGCAAGAAATTGTGCATCGGGCCTCTGGTAATCACATAAAAATTCAGTCATTAAAGTTATAGGAATTAAGAATAATTGTGCCAAGCACTTGGTTAAGGTTTTCTATATAGTGCTATCTAGTTGACTGCTCAGAAGAGCTCTGTAAAAAACCGACTTTTTAATAACCTCATTACAGGTAAAACAGTGGTAGGCATGTTAGCTAACTTGCCCAAAGTCTTGCATCTTGTAAATCAGAACTTGAACTGAAGTATCTGAGATTGAAAAGCTTGGGTAAATGGTGGTACTTAGGTCCTGTGCTATCCCCAATCTGCTGGGTATATAGAGCATCCCACAAGGCTGTGCCACACACATGGACTAACTAGGTCTTCGGTCATTTTTGGTGCAAATGGCTGCCAAATTGGACAGCCCTTTACTTGCCAACATCCTTTTTTTTTTAAATTAAGGACTATACAATTATTTTATGTTTATTAAAGGAGTTCTTTTGGATTTCAGAGACATGGATTTTTTTTATCATATGTCACTCTTTATTGGGTCATATCCCTCTTTTCCCCATCACCCAGTCCCTGGTAACCAACATTCTAGTTTCCATTATTGTGAGTTTAGCCATTTTACATTTTACATATAATTGATATACAGTATTTGTCTTTCTCTGTCTGATTTATTTCACTTAGCATAATACTCTCCAGTTCCATCCATTTGTCACAATGGTAGGATGATCTTTTTTCCTGAAGATTATATATATATCATCTTCTTTATCCATTTATCCTGTGAGGTGGGACACTTAGGTTGTTTCTATATCTTGTCTATGGTGAATAATGCTACAATGAACATGGGAGTGCAGATATCTCTTTTCTATCTTGTTTTTATTTCCTTTTGACATACACTCAGAAATAAAATTGCTGAATCATATGGTAGTTCTATTTTTAATTTTTTTGAGGAATCTGTTATGTTTTCTATAGTGACTGCATTTACATTCCCACTAACAGTACATGAAGTTTCCCTTTTCTCTATATCCTCACCAACACTTTTTATTTCTTGTCTTTTTAGTGATAGCCAACAGGTGTGAGGTAATATATCATTGTACTTTTGACTGGCATTTTCCTTAAGTAATGTTGAACACCTTTTCATGAACTTGTTTGCCATTTGTATGTCTTCTTTAGGAAAATGTCTATTCAGTACCTTTGCCATTTTAAAGTCAGATTGATTTTTTTTGCTATTGAGTTGTTCATATATTTGTGAACATTTTCTCCCATACCAAAGGCTGCCTTTGCATCTTGTTGGTGGTTTTCTTTGCTGTGCAGAAGCTTTTTAGTTTAATATAACATTATTTGTTTGTTTTTGCTTTTTCTTTCAGTGTCAAATTAAAATAATTGCCCAAGCAGAGTCGCGCAGCGGAAGCGTGCTGGGCCCATAAAATAATTGCCAAGACCAATGTCAAGGACCTTACCCTCTATGTTTTCTTCTAGGAGTTTTATAGTTTTAGGTTTTATGTTCAAATCTTTGTCCATTTTGTGTTGATTTTTGTGTATAGAGTAAGAGAGAGTCCAGTTTCATTCCTTTGCATGTGTTTATCCAGTTTACCTAACATCATATAGTGAATAGGCTATTCTTTTTCTATTGTATGTTCTTGACTCCTTTGTCATAAATTAATTGACCATACATGCATGGGTTTATATCTGAGATCTCTATTCTGTACCATTGATCTATGTGTCAGTTATTATGCCAATACCATACTGTTTTAGTTACTATAGCTTTGTAATATAGTTTGAAATCAGGAAGTATGATGTTTTCAGCTTTGTTCTCTTTTCTTAAGATTGCTTTGGCTGTTTGAAATATTTTGTGGTTCTCTATGAATTGTTTATTTGTGTTTCTGTGGAAAAGGCCATTGAATTTTTTTATATTTCTTTATTGATTTCAGAGAGGAAAGGAGAGGGAGAGAGAGAGATAGAAACATCAATGATGAGAGAGAATCATTGATCGGCTGCCTCCTGCACGCCCCCCGCTGGGGATCAAGCCCGCAACCCAGGCATGTACCTTTGGCCGGAATCAAACCTGGGTCCCTTCAGTCTTCAGGCTGACGCTCTATCCACTGAGCCAAGCCGGCCAGGGCTGGAATTTTAATAGAGTTGGCATTGAATCTGTATGTTGCTTTCAGTAGTATGAACATCTTGACAATATTAATTCTTTCTACTCCATAAGTATAAAATATTTATTTCTTTATGTCTTCAATTTCTTTCACCAATCACTTGTATTTTTCAGTGTACCAATCTTTCAAGTCCTTGGTTAAATTTAACACTAAGTATTTTACTCTTTTTGATGCTATTGCAAAATGGAATTGTTTTCTTAACTTCTCTTTCTTATAATTTGTTACTAGTGTATAGAAATGTAACTAATTTTTGTATATTAAATTGTTATTCTGAAACTTTACTGTATTCATTTATTAGTTATAATAGTTTATAATGGAGGTAGGTTTTCTATATACAGTATCATGTCATCTGCAAATAGAGATAATTTTACTTATTTTCTTCCAGTTTGGTTGCTCTTATTTCTTTCCTTAGATCTGACTTGGTCTTCCAGTACTATCCTATATAATAAAGAGGTAATATGCAAATTAACCCTCATGCCCTCACAAGATGGCTGCCTATGACCACGCCAGCAGGGGGGTTACTGAAGGATGACCAAATGACTGAACAACCAGGCTGTGTGGGGTGACCAGGCCAGCGGGGGGGGGGGGCAGTTGGGGGTGACCAGGCAGGCAGGGAGGGGCAGTTACGGGCAACCAGGCCAGCAGAAGGGGGTAGTTGGGGGTGACCAGGTAGGCAGGGGAGGCAGTAAGAGGTGACCAGGCCGGCGGGGGGGGGGGCAGTTAGGGGTGACCAGGCCCGCGGGGGGGGCAGGTAGGGGTGACACGGCCACCCGGGGGGATTCAGATGGGGGCCAATAGGCCTTCCGGAGGGGCAAGGAGGAGGGACTTGGCCCATGGGGGGGCCATTATTTGGGGCTGAGATCAGGCTGGCAGCGGGGAACTGTTGGGTGTGACCAGGCCGGCAGGAGGAGGCAGTGAGGGGCGACCAGGCGGGCAGGCAGGTGAGTGATTAGTAGCCAGTGGTCCAGGATTGTGAGAGGGATGTCTGACGGCCGATTTAGGCCTGATCCTGGGGATCGGGCCTAAACCGGCCATCAGACATCTCCCAAGGGGTCCCGGATTGGAGAGGGTGCAGACTGGGCTGAGGGGAACCCCCCCCCCCCCTTGTGCACAAATATCATGCACCAGGCCTCTAGTCTCTATATATATAAAAGCCTAAGTGACCCTTATGACTGAACAACTGGACCAACCAGTCGCTATGACACGCACTGACCACCAGGGGAAGACACTCAATGCAGAAGCTGCCCCCCCGGTGGTCAGTGCACTCCCACAGCAAACCTCCCGTGGTCCCTCCCTCCGGTCAGTCCATTCCCCCGGCTAAGGCTCCTGGCACTGGAGAATCTGAGTCTGGGAAGCCTGTAGGAGGAGAGCGACCCTGATGCTGATCGAGACAGAGTAGCAAGTTGGAGGGGGCAGAAGGGGCAAGGCAGCAGCCTAACTGCAAAGATGTAAAGTAAGCACCACCGCCATCTTACCTCTGCCACACACCGCACCGCCACACTGCTCATCCTTCTGCCCCCATCAGCCACTTCTAGCTCTGCCCCGTGCCTTTCTGGGCTCCCAACCTCTGATTGGCTAGCACTCCTAAGGTGGTGTGCCACCATTGGCCAAAGTCAGCTACCTATCATTCTTGGGGGCGGAGCCCCAAAGAAAATGTGCAGCTGAGGTAGGAGAGATGACCTGTCTGTCTGTCAGCAACTCTGCCCCAGGGAGAGTGAGGCAGCCTGAGTCCGGGCAGCGAAGTATAGCTGTATTTCCACCTCAGGGGCGTAGCTGGTGTTTAGGCCGTTTTCGGGTACTCTGTCTGTGGTCTTTGCTTGCCACTAGCTCAGCACATCTACACAACTAGATCAGGGCCTGCTAGCCAACTTCCTGCGGTTTCTCCCCACCACCCCGCCATGCAGGAATTCATGCACTGGGCCTCTAGTGTTGAATAAAAGTAGTAAGATTGGGCATCTTTGGGTTCTGGTCAAGATGGCAGTATAAGTAAATGCCGTACTCGAGTCTTCCCACCACCACATCAAAATTACAACTATATTACAAAACAACCATCATTCATAACTATATGAAATCTAGCTGAACAGTAGTACTACAACTAATGATATAAAGAGGAAGCCACATTGAGACTGGTAGAAAAGGGATATCTTATCCTCAGAGGTGCCCCCTGAGGAGTGAGGGGTCCCAGAGCAACACCAGACCCCACAGCCCAGGGTTCCAGTGCCAGGGAGAGAAGTCCCCATAACTTCTGGCTGTGAAAAGCAGAAGGGATTGCGGCTGAGTGAGATGAGTTCTTCTGAAGTCTCAGGCAGTTCCTCTTAAAGGGCCAGCACACAGACTTACTTGGATTCCCTTGCTCTGAGCTGCAGCATTGCCTACAGAAAGCCTAGTTAAGACTTAGGCACATACAGGATGGAAGTGAAGGAAGAGAAAAAGATGCATGTATAATTCAATATACATTCAGGAAGGACATTACAGTGCAAATGTTCCTCTTTGGTAAAACAAATACCAGCAATTCATATAGCTTGTCAGGATCTAAGGTTTCACTGGGAGCCACCAGAGAAATGTTCAGCAGGAGGAGGCATCAAATGCAGCATCCTGCGGTTCTCAGCAGGGGCTCTCCGTGGGACCACCTTTTCATGATTCCAGCAGGAACCACTGCCCAGCTGGTTGTTGGGAGGATAGACAGAGGCTGCCACCCTTTCTGCCACTCATATTTGGTCTTCCAGTTACAGAACTTCCTGACGGTGGCAACATTTTTCAAGCCATTCACACTACACATGAGAATTAACCACGTTCGCCACTGTACTCCCTTCCTCTCCTACTTTTAGTAGTTTTGAGGGTTGAAATGTTGTCAGAGATCAAGCTGGTTTGGTACTTTGGAGTCTATCAAAATTCTGAATTTTTTACTTTTAATGACAATTGCTAATAGTACAGGCTTGAACAGTAAAAAATAATAAATTAGAAAACTATAAATAAGTAAAGTATTAATATGCATCTTTCTAATACTTTAGGCAGAAAATTATCTTAATCTTTCAGTATTATGGAGATGGCATGAAAAATTATTTAATCACAAGATACACAATGTTTATCAATAAAATCAATCCAGGGGTAATATAATAACCAAATATTCTATTGTGATTTAAAAGCCATTACCCAAATTGGTTGCTAAAAAAAGAAACTAAACATAATAAGATCTGTGGAACCATTAATACTATTTTGGTCTAACTGAAAGTTAGCTTCAAGAATTTGCATCTAAAATTACAGGCATAATTCAAAAATTGGAGAGGACTCAAAACAAAACACAAAATGACAGTCATGAAATCCATCAATTACTCTAATAGCAACTTACATTCACATGGTGCCTAACACTTGGAAATAAAACTGCACAGATGTTTTCCTAATATGATAATCCTTTGTAGTAGGTGGATATGCACCATTATTCCTGTTTTTCATTAATATAGTGAGACTCCAAGAGATTATGTAACATGGCTAAGTTAGACCTTTAATTCAAGTTTCTTGTCTTCAGAGTAGGTGCTTGTTTTTCTTGTATCTCTCTGCAGGTAATAGGTGTCAATATTAATTGTACAGTGGCCATTGGAAATCATCTCAAGTTTCCGGAAGAGCTCAAATATTCACCTATAGATTGAGAGAGAGAGAGAGAGAGAGAGAGAGAGAGAGAGAGACCCAGTTATCCCAGAATCCTGGCTGAGCCCAGCTCCCAGCCAATTTGCCTGGTGGATTTAGCTATACTAGTGACCACTGGGAGGACTACCAGAAGAATCGTTGGCTGAGCACAGCCAGGTCACAGAGCTGCGAAAAAATAAAATGGACGTTGTCACACAGCAATAGATAACTGAAACAAATGTCAAAGCAATAGGCTTCAGGCTTCATTACTCTTTCCAAGTATAGAGTTATTGAATGAGCAAGTCTTCCTCAGTCTTACATCTCAAAGTCCTGATGACAGTTCTATGATTTCTGCATTGGATATTTTTCATCATCATGGAAAAAGAAAAGGCATACATGAAAGACCAAAAAAAATTCATGAAATTGACTTTTTTTTTACAGCAATAATGCTGCTAATTGTTTGAACCAAAGACCCAGGCACAATGCGGCTGCCTAGATATGAAATGACACTCCATAAACTTTCCATTTCATTCCCCATCCATGAATGCATTCCCATCCCATGAGGCCTGCTGTGTATTTGTGTGCTTTCAATTCTGGCAATGTCTTCTGGGTAAAGAGAATCAGCTTGGCCATGAGACCACAGGTTTGCAAATGAGAAAAATGTCAACACTGTTCATCAGTGAGACTTTTAACGGACTGAGAAAAATGGTCAAGATATGGGAACATGAGAATAATGAGTGAATGGGACTTCAGGAACTGAGGGGTGAAGGTAGGAGGGGCCCAGCACACAGCATCTTTGTAGACACCCCCTAAGAAACGAATGTCAATCATATTAGCCACATCAACTCTTTTGTCTCTAGGTCATTTGCAACTTGTATGCACTTGTAACATGCTCTTTTGGGGGCATTTCTTAGTTTAATTTTCTCTCTCTTCAGATTAAAACCACAACAGATCTTGAGAGATTCCCTTCAACTGTGCGATTGTAATGAAAGTCACTTTGAGAGAGTTAACATTTAAGCCTTAATGCAGAAAATAGTCATGGTCTACTTAATAAAAGTACATGATTCGGGGGAGGGGGAGATCTGAATTGGTAAATCTTAAGATCTATTTCTTCCAGCTCTTTCATCTCACTCTCCAATGACTGGTGCTATTTCTTCTTGAGGCGACTGGTGTTTGTAAAGAAACTACTAGGTGACGAAGAGAAGCATAACATGCAGTTCCTGCCTTCAGGAAGCTAGGGCTTAGTTTGGGAAACAGTGGTATAGGAGGGTTTTAACCATTCTAAGTCAGACAGCCTCGGTGGATCTCATGATGCAACTAATCCCTCCTTCATTTGGAAAAATGGTCTCAAGTGAAATGCACAAATTGGCTTCCTCTCACTTGTTGTTTTTTTGTGGCAATAGAAAGCAAGATTCCACCTCTTTGTAGTCACCAGAAATGATTACAATCTTTAAATATATCAACTACTCTTTACCAACGTACATTAAATAGTGTCTTACAATTGAAAATAAAAATGAAATTTTAGCCCTGGCCGGTTTGGCTCAGTGGATAGAGTGTCTGCCTACAGACCAAAGGGTCCCGGGTTTGATTCCTGTCAAGGGCATGTACCTCGGTTGCAGGCTCCTCCCCAGCCTGGGCCCTAGTCAGGGCACGTGCAGGAGGCACATAACTGAAAAGAACACCAGGCCCTTTTTATTTCCATCAGTACCACACTGTCCTGCGGAGAAGTGTTCAGCACCATGTTGAATAGAAATAGAACAGGCTACACTATTTTTTGGAATCGCAACTGTCCTCATGCTTGAGCTACAGAGCAGAGAACCTTTGCCATGTTCTCAAACCCCACAGCATCTTTCAGAAGTGATTGAACAATATGAATTTTTTAAATACTTTTTTATTGATTTCAGAGAGGAAGGGAGAGGGAGAGACAGAAAAACCAATGATGAGAGAGAATCATTGATTAGCTGCCTCCTGCATGTAGCACACTGGGGACTGAGACCACAATCTGGGCATGTGCCCTTAGCCGGAATCAAACCAAGCCATGACTGCCTGGTTCTTGGCCGATGCTCAACCACTGAGCCACACTGGCCAGGCAACAATATTAATTTTTACAACAAATCTAAGACATGAACACGACTAATAGAACATTAAGTTTAAAATTCTTGTCATTCAAACTCTGATTTATTTTTATTTTTATTTTTTGGTAAATTGGGGATGATTAGAATAGAGTCTAATTCAGCGGTTCTCAACCTGTGGGTCACCAGCCTGTGGATCGCGACCCCTTTGGGGGTCGAAGGACCCTTTCACAGGGGTTGCCTAAGACCATTAGAAAACACATATATCAGCGGTTCTCAACCTGTGGGTCGCGATCCCTTTGGGGGTCGAATGACCCTTTCACAGGGGTCACCTAAGACCATCGGAAAACACATATATAATTACATATTGTTTTTGTGATTAATCACTATGCTTTAATTATGTTCCATTTGTAACAATGAAAATACATCCTGCATATCAGATATTTACGTGACGATTCATAACAGTAGCAAAATTACAGTTATGAAGTAGCAACGAAAATAATTTTATGGTTGGGGGTCACCACAGCATGAGGAACTGTATTAAAGGGTCGCGGCATTAGGAAGGTTGAGAACCACTGGACTAATTGCTTCCTGATGGGAGCTTAGCCATGTTAGAAATTCCTTGCTATGACTTCGATATGCAAGAAACAAGTTTATTATAAGTGTAGAATTGTTGTTGTTTGTTTGTTTGTTTTGGGTTTTGTCTTTTTCAATGGTCCTTTGTACTCAAATACAATGTGCACCCTATGTGTACTGCCATGTCTCCCTCCTCCTTCTTCATGACAGCTAAAGGAGATTCAGCTAATCCAGCCGTGGCAAATGAGTAAGCCTCCTCCAGCACTCTGGCCAGACTAGCTGTGTCTCTAGCTGTCTGTAATTTTCTGTTTGTTTTTCTACCACTCTAAAGTCAGATAGAGGGTTGTTTTGGCAGAAATTAAATGTGCAAAAATATTTTACCATCTGTTGGAATATTCGTGGATGTTATTCCTTCAAAAGAACTCATTATTAAAAATATTTATTGAACATCAACAATACATCAGATTCTGTTCAAAATACGGCTGCCTCAGTTTCTACTCAGACAAGAATGAAAAAAAAACCTATATTCATTGGATTTAATAATGAGCATAAGTTAGCCATACCTCTGAATTCTGTTACTCCTGACACTGTTTTTTCCTCAGGGCAAGAACGGTGTTTCTCTTATTAGAATATGCACAGCCCTAACACAATGCCTTGCACTTAGTAAGAGGCTAAAAATGTTCATTGATCAACAAAATTGTGAAGGCGTGTTTCATCATCTATATTTCAAGGTTCCTAAGGGGCAGTGACAAGATTTACTATTTCATAAATATGTAAACACCTGTTAGGTGTTTTTTTCAATGACCAGTCTCTAATGCCCTAGTCTAGATTTGGAAAATTGCCTACCATAAAAGCAGAAACAACATATACTTATTTTCCCAGCCTCCTTTGTAGCTTGAGTACTGTGAGGTGGCTTAATTACACCAGTTCAAAGTTAATAATGATAAGAATCAGGTACTGTACATAATCAGAGTAGCAATATTTGCCATTTTAAAAGTGGCAGTGGTAGTAGAGATAGCAGTGCAGGCTATGGTGGCCAATATTCATAGAGTGGCAGAAACCTTCTCTCAAAACCCTCACAGCTTCATTCTTGTGACAAGATCTTGCAGGCCTGTTTTCCAAGCCTGATTCTATGTGTGTTTTTTTTAAGTAATTCTGTAGCTCTGATATACTTTTTAAAAATATATATATTTTTATTGATTTCAAAGAGGAAGGGAGAGGGAGAGATAGAAACATCAATGATGAGAATCATGGATCGGCTGCCTCCTGCACGCCCCCTACTGGGGATCTAGCCCCCATCCTGGGCATGTGCCCTGACCAGAGTGGAACCACGACCTCCTGGTTCATAGGTGGGTGCTCAACCACTGAGCCACGTCGGCTGAGCCCGATATTCTTTCAATGGGTTTTTCTTCTGCTTAAATGCAGCAGGAAAACTCCTGTTGATTCCAAGCTAAGAAACCTAGTTGATTGATACATTAGGCCTCCAGCATCTCCATAATAGATATTAAGTAAATACCCTATAGTTTATTTGCCATATAGCATTCTCTGTCCCAACCATAAATGATTGTAATTCTATATTCATGTGTGGGGTTTTGTTCATTTATTTTTTAATTCATCTTTATTGTTGAAAATATTACAGATGTCCCCCTTTATGTTGCTTTCCCCCTCCCCTTGACGCCCTCCTCCCTGCACCTGCCCCTCCCAAGCCTTCACCACACTATTTTCTGTGTCTATGGCCTATGCATATATGCATGTAAGTTCCCCACTCATTTGTGTTTTTAACTGTTTATATGTGTTCATCTGGTCTCTTCTATGATATCGCAAGGTCCTTGAAAGCAGAAATCATATTTCCTTTTTAACCCCAAGCCTGTCGGATCCTTAAAAAGAGTGCATGGTGAATAAATATTTTACTGATTGATATCATGTAAATAGCATCAGAACAATAGTCATCAACATATGACTCAATAAAAAGATAGATGTCATTCTTTCTGGACTAAGGTCGAGAATACATCAGTTACTTAAAATTCAAATTCAGTGTCATATAAGAAGAACAAGAGATTTTACGGAGTTCCAACTGCTTTTAATTTAATTTAGTCAAATCAATTTTTGTAACTAGACAGTCTTAAAATGGAGACTGATTGTAGGTGTAGCCTTCAGGCTAAAATTAGATAAAAGGATGGATTTTCAATGTCATTGGTGTAATGTCGCTGTTAGACTAATAGTACATTATCTCCCCTTTCCTTTCCTTCTATTCTCATGCTCCTAGCATATTCATATAACAATTGAGAGGAAGTTGGTTTGGAATTTAGTGGCAAGGAGATTAAAGAAAATATGGGATAGAGGGCGCTGTGAGAGAGAAAGCTCTGAAACTGCCTTGGCTATGAAAATGAACCTGGGGACTGAGCTGTATGTTCCAGCTTGTGTGTGTGTGTGTGTGTGTGTGTGTGTGTGTGCGCGCGTGTGCGTGTGTGTGTGTGTGTAAAATTGTCTGTGGTGGAACAGAGAAGACATTATCTGCATTTAAATGATCAGAAGCTGCTCTTACAGATATCAGTGTGATGAATCAAGGTAAAGCCACTCATTCTTTTTTGTATTCATTCAACAATCATCATTGTACACTTATTTCGTGTCAGGCATTGCTCTAGGCCAGTGATGGCGAACCTATGACACGCGTGTCAGAGGTGACACGCGAACTCATTTTTTGGTTGATTTTTCTTTGTTAAATGGCATTTAAATATATAAAATAAATATCAAAAATATAAATCTTTGTTTTACTATGGTTGCAAATATCAAAACATTTCTATATGTGACACGGCACCAGAGTTAAGTTAGGGTTTTTCAAAATGCTGACACGCCGAGCTCAAAAGGTTCGCCATCACTGCCCTAGTATATACCCTGATCTCTAAACTCCATCTCAGATGGGGAATCCAACCTACAACAGAGAGTTAGGTAAGGACTTGTATAGGTGATCACAAGTGTTATGGTGCTGGGGGTCTTGTTCCAGCATCTAGAAGGTTCAGCAATCTGGAGAAAGGCTGTGTGTAACTTAAAGAGTCCAGAGACGAAACATAATTTTGAAAGGCATTTGAGGGTCAGAGGAGCCTAGGTTAAGAAACTAAGATCTTCTTGTCTCAGGACCCCAATGCTTTTTATTAACACAAATTGTCCTGAGGCGAGGTGGAGATATACACTTCAAAGGGTCAGGGTTTCCTACACAGAGGCATTGTCAGAATGGGGGAGAATTAGCTGTTCAGGTGTTTGGCCAGTAAAAGGCAATAACATGTAGATTAAGATGCCCTGAGCTATCTGGCAGCAAACAATCATCCCTTTTCAGGTTTGGGGAAATGCCCTCAGCCATTCCCAACAGGTGACAACCTATGTGACTCAGCCCTTGTTGAGTCCCCAAGTTCCATCAACCTTTCCATGAAACTCTTGAAATTATGACATGCTAGAATTGGCTTCCGGCATTATGGAAAGACTGTAGGGTTCTGAGTAGAGGAGTAACATGATCAGACATATTTTAAAGGGATTACTTGACCCTTGTAAGTAGAAGAGATTATGGGGGGAAATAGGGAATTTTGGGAAGGTATTATAGTAAAACAGGCAAGAGATGATGGTCAATTAGACTGGAGAAGCATTGATGGAGGTGATAACAAATGAATGGGTTCAGGATATATTCTGAAGACAGAGCTGAAAGGATTAAGCAATGCTGTTTAGCCCATCAGAGGGGCCATAAGCCCCAACAATTAGCATCACAATCAAAAGAGTTGATTAAAAACATGGCTATTTTGCAAGCACAGTGATATCTAAAATGCATAACAACACTAATAAGAATCAAGTCACCTCTTATATTCATAGCTCAAATGACTGGTTTCTGTCACAGGAACAAATATCACTGGGTTACATAGTGGAATGGCCAGTGAGTGCTGGGGAGCTATGCACTCTTTATATCAGGGGTCAGCAAACGACAGCCTGCAAGACAAATATGGCTGCTGCGTGTTTTCTTGTGACCCACAAGCTAAGAATGGTTTTTACATTTGTAAGTGGTTGAAAAAATCAAAACAAGAATAATATTTCATGATACACAAAATTATATAAAATTCAACTTTCACTTTCTGCATAAGTTTTATTGGCATATAGCCGCACACATTCCTTTACATATAGTCAATGGCTGCTTTTGCTCTATAAAAGCAGTATTGAGTGTTGTGACAGAGATAATGTGGCCCAGAAAGCCTAAAATGGTTGCTAGCTGACCCTTATAATAGAAGTTTGCAGACCTCTCATTTATCTCAAATAAATATAGCCTAGGGTCACTTGGTTGGGCTGGTGGTCTAGTCACTTACTCTAAGATTGTTCCTGATAGATACCAGGGTGATGAGCAATCGTTTAGGGTCAATTTGGTTAAGGGCCTATTGAATTCTGGCTTTTTCTGTGATTCTTTTTGTACATTTCAAGGTCTATTGTGATGCCTTTAGTGTTACCTGTTTCTATTATTACAAAACATGGGCTTGGGACCACTCTTGTTGACCTTATAACTTTCAACTAGTCATAGCCACTGTTCAGCATGCAGTAACAAGCAAAAGTAAACAGCAAATATTTCAGTGCTGTTCTCAACAGTTTTCTATGTTATGTGCTCCAATTTCCCCTGTTGTTGACCCCTGTCCCTGTCTGTCTCACGTTTTTCTTCAGCCTCAGCAATTCGGACTTGGCATTTAGACTTGATCTTCCAACTATTGATTCTTAGCGCTCTCTAGGAATTTGGACTCATGCTTCCCTTTTGGTCTTTCTGCTCATGGCTGTCTTATCAGAAGCCCTAGATTAGCTCTGGTTCCCAGAACGCCACACCAGTGCTGCCCTCCATGATGACTCCTCCTTGCCACTAGCAGTGGTTCTCAACCTTCCTAATGCCGCGACCCTTTAATACAGTTCCTCATGTTGTGGTGACCCCCAACCATAAAATTATTTTCGTTGCTACTTCATAACTAATTTTGCTACCGTTATGAATCGTCATGTAAATATCTGATATGCTATATGTGTTTTCCGATGGTCGTGACCCACAGGTTGAGAACCGCTGCACTAGAGGGTGCCTCACCCCCTGACTATCTTTCAACTGAGCTCCTGCTATTGGTCTATGTTAATCTACTCTTTGCATAGGTACATGTCAGGAAACCCCATACCAGCTTCACTTTGTTCATTCTCTCTCCTTTGAGCTCTTCTTGATATCCACTCTTATGCTTTTCCCTTTTGACTATGGTTCCATACCTATCAACAGAGGCCTCTTAGGCCTCTAAGAATGCAGGACTTATATCTTTTGCCACAGGGCCTGTGAATTGACTCATATTAATTATAACAATAAACGTTGTTATTATAGGTCATATTTACTGAGTACATAATTCTGGGTCTGATGGTACGTGTATTAGCTCAGGCTGTCATAACAAAATACCACAGGCTAAGTGGCTTAAACAACAGAAATTTATTTCTCACAATTTTAGAGACTGGAATGCCAAGCTCAAGGTACAAGTAGTTTGGTTTCTTCAGACTTGTTGATGGCTGCCTCACTGTGTCCTCATGTGGTCTTTATTCTGTGAATGTACATCCCTGGTGTCTCTTCCTCTTCTGTTAAAGACAGTAGTCCTATTGCATTAGGGCCCTACCCTATAACCTAATTTAACCTTAATTACTTCCTTGAAGGCTCTATCTCAAAATATAGTCACATTGGTGTAAGCGCTTCAACGTGATGTTTTTTAACTTTTCAATAATATTTATTACTAAAGGCCTGATACACGAAATTTGTGCAAGGGGCTCGGCCCTCACAGCCACGGAGGCTTGCCTTGGCCCTCACAGCTGTGGCTTCATCCGGAAGGACGTCTGGAAGGTCCTTCAGCTGTCTGGTCTAATTAGCATATTACACTTTTATTATTATACTAGAGGCCCGGTGCACAAAAATTTGTGCACTCAGGGAGGGGGGCCCTTAGCCCGGCCTGTGCCCTCTCGCAGTCTGGGACCCCTTGGGGGATGACCACCTGCTGGCTTAGGCCCGCTCCCCGGGGGATTGGGCCTAAGTTGGCAGTCATACATCCCTCTGGCAGCCCGGTAGCCCTCAGGGGATGTCCACTTGCCAGCAGGGAGCAGGCCTAAGCTGCAGTCGGACATCCTTAGCGCTGCTGAGGAGGCAGGAGAGGCTCCCGCCACCACTGCTGTACTGGCAGTTGTCAGCCTGGCTGAGCAGAGCTTCCCCTGTGGGAGCGCACTGACCACCAGGGGGCAGCTCCTGCATTGAGCATCTGCCCCCTGGTGGTCAGTGTGTGTCATAGTGACCAGTCATTTCCAGTCTTTCTGCTGTTAGGGTCAGTTTGCATATTACCCTTTTATTATATAGGATAGAGGCCTGGTGCACGGGTGGGGGCCAGCTGGTTTGCCCTAAAGGGTGTCCTGGATCAGGGTGGGGGTCCCGCTGGGGTGCCTGGCCAGCCTGGGTGAGGGACTGATGGCTGTTTGCAGGCTGGCCACAGCCCCTTCAGGGTGGGGGGTCCTGCTGGGGTGCCAGGCCAGCCTGGGTGGGGGCTGATGGCTGTTTGCAGGCTGGCCAAGCCCCCCAGCAGGGACCCTCACTCCATGAGGGTGTAGCCATCCTGGGTGTGGGGCTGATGGCTGTTTGCAGGCTGGCCACAGTCCCCGGCCACCCAAGCTCCCAGTGGAGGCTGGCTGGAAGCAGGTATCTGGGATTTATTTATCTTCTATAATTGAAACTTTGTTGCCTTGAGCGGAGGCCACAGCCGGCCAGGGCAGGCAGGAAGCTTGGCTTCCTCCATCACCAGGGCAACCAAGCCTCCTGCTTGTTCCAGCTCCATGGCTGCCAGTGGCCATCTTGGTTGGGTTAATTTGCATATAGTCGCTCTGATTGGCTGGTGGGCGTGGCTTGGGGCATAGCAGAGGTGTGGTCAATTTGCATGTTTCTCTTTTATTAGATAGGACTAGTAGATTTACTTAATATAAGTTCAACATGAATTTTGAGGGGACACAATTCAATCTGTAACAGTTTATATACAATATCTCATTTAATTTTCTCAACAACTCCATGATGTAAGTAGATGCTCTTATCATCTCTATTTTACATATGTGGAAACTGACATTTACTTTGCAAAAGGTTAACTTGTGGGACTTTCAAGAAGACATTGGACTAACTTCCAGGTCTAAGTGAATCTACAGCTTTTCTTAATTTCTCTTGTATACATTCTCTCAAAGATTATTTACCTCTTTCTTGTGATTTACATCAGATTACTATAGTCAGTTGCATAGGAGTCTTTTTCTCCCATTGGCTGCAAGCTCCTTGGGGACCTCCAGGGCTATTTGGGCAAGGCCCACAATTATTCATTCAGTTTAAGGCCTGTGCTACCCCAGGATGTTTGTGGAAGAGTTCTGGGAAACAGTGGAAGTCGATCCAATACAAGGGTGTAAATCTTGAAGTTATAGTTTATGAAAGACTCTGTGGTCTGGTTTCATAGCATACTGGGAGAAAAAATGACAATCTTCCATGATTTTGAGTGGCAATAAAAATGTGTGTCTGTGTTAGTGTGTGTGTACCTTTGTTCAATTTTATCATGTGTGTAGGTTTTTTGTATCCACCACCACAGTCAAGACCCAGAACAAACATTCCATCAACACAAGTACACCTCATGTTCCCCTTTTATAACATGCCCAGATCTTCTGTATCCTGAGTAGTATTCCATGTATATACGTATCAGTTTGTTTGTTTAGCAATTTACCTGTTGTAAGTTATCTAGGCTGATTCCAGTCTTTGCTTATCATGATTAAAGCCACTATTGATATTTGTGTACAGGTTATTGTATGGATGGAAGTTTTCATTTATTCATAATAAATACTACCTGTAAGTGCAACTGCAGGTTTGCTGTGGGTGAGAGAAGTTTCTGGCCCAGGGGAATAAAGAAGGCTACTGGCTGGGATCACCTACTATAGTGGAGTTACTTCTTGCTCATCTACTCACCCACCTCAGTATCTCTCAGTGGGGTAGGGAGTTTGAGGCATAACAAAGATGGAGAACATTCTCCTGGCTGCTTATTGTTGACTAGAGGCCCGTTGCAGGAAGATTCCTGCAAGAATAGGGCTTCCTGTGGCCGGAGAAAAGCAGAGAAGGGAGCGAAGTCCGCCAAGACAGACTCCCTCCCTTCTCCGCCACTTTGCTCTCTTCTGCAGCACTTGGCTTCCTTCTACGCTGTCTTCAGTCTTCTCTCCACGCCTGCATATGCAAATTAACTGCCATCTTTGTTGGGTTTATTTGCATGCTCACTCTGATTGGCTGGTGGGCATAGCAAAGGGATGGTCAATTTGCATGTTTCTCTTTATTAGTGTAGATGAGACTCCCTATTAGTTCCTCTTGTGAGTATGTATTGCTTGATGTTGTCAGATAGACTCTTGTTCAAATTGGGGGAGGGAAGAGCCTACCTGGGAAGCCTTGTGTTGATAGATAGTGGTAGGAAAATGCTAGATCTAGGTTGTCTTCTTCCATTGGGTGGGGTTTCAAAAAGAGTTAATCTTCTTACCATCTTTCAAACTTCTTTTGTTTCATAATTTCCAAGGTATATAGTTGCGCTTAGTGGGGAGGACCAGGTTGAAAGAGGTCTATGGAATCTTGTCTGGACTGGAAGTCTGGGCTTTATTTTTAAAATAAGCAAAGAAGTGGTTATTTATGGATAACAAAAATCTAAGTGATAGGCATTGGCTGTTTTATTATCTTTGATTATCTACTCAGAGCAATATTACACAGCAATCAGCTCTGACCCTTACTGGTGTGAGCCTTTGCATGTGAGACTTCTGTTAGTTTTTACATGTCTTCGTTGCCAGCCTGAGCTCAGTGCTTCTCTCAACCTGGGATGAGAAAACAATTACTTATGGGTGGTTGGTTGAATAAGTGGTACGTAGTGCATCCATCCATTCTTTGCACACACTCATATTCTTCCCTGGAGCAAGCCAGACTATCAGAGATGTATACGGATTCCCCTGCTGAATTGCTCTCTTCCTCAGCAATGTTTATATTGTGGCACTAAGGGAAGTATAAGAAACTGTCCTATGAACCCTATTTCTGTGTTATTATAAGATGTTGTTATGAAGTTATCCATTAAGTTCCTGTTAATATGGACCCAAGAGATACTTTTCTCTGGCTCTCTGAGCATCAGATTTAAGTTTTATCTCATGGATATTGTAAATATTGTGTCTGGTTTCATGCCTCACATATCATGTCTTTAGGAGAACTATGAACACTTAGAACATATATTTCAGGTACCAATGTTACCCTTGCCCCCATCTTATCTTAACTATTTTAATTTTTTCCTTTATCCTGATTTTCTTATTTTCATCTTAATTGCTTTTTAGCTCATATTATTAAATATATTTATGTAAGCCACCCTAAAATCAGTCTGCAACAATGTGGACATAAATCATTTAAAAACCACATTTAGTAATTAAGATATAATAAAACACGTAAAGGATGTTTTTCTTCAAGGCATTATTAATTATATGATATTTCTGCACAGGCCTTTTGCCGGCATGTCAGAACCTCATTTAGTGAGAAAGGATCCAAATTTCATTAATGAAACCTTAGAGGTTCTCAACTGATAAAACAATCCTATATAATAAAAGGCTAATATGCAAATTGTCCCCTCGACCAAGAGTTCGACTGGGAGTTGGACCAGGGGGTGGGACGGGCTGGCCAACCTCCCACATCCCCTCCCCCCAGCCGGCCAGGCCTGATCAGCCCCAATTGGGGCGGGCCGGCCAGACCTCACCTGTGCATGAATTCATGCACTGGGCCTCTAGTAAAAAATAAAAGCTTCATTTTTTTTCCTGTTACTTTTTTGTTTCCTTTTGCTCTATGATTATTATTCATTTAGGAGTACAAAAGATTCTCGGAGGCCTCCAGTTCTTTCTTATTCAAGGAGGTGTAGTCAAATTACATCCGACAAAGATGACAAAGGCCTTCCTAATCTGCAGTGCTTTCTGCTCCTAGGAGAACTGGTCTTGTGTGCGTCTCTCCTTTTCCTGAGTCAGCACTTGGCTCATTGAAAGCCATGGGGTCCAGTTCAGACTGCTAGAAATAATAAGCAAGAGGAGAGAGAATAACAGCCCGGATTTTAAATTTGGAAAGGAGCCCTGCTCTTTAGATGGAAGAACAATTGTGTTGTTAATGCCATTTAGAAAAGAGAGACTAGGGGGGTTCAAGGAAATGAAAAAACACAGTGTCCCCCCAGCCCCACTTGACTGTGACACCATACTCTAGGGTAGGGTAATACTTCGTAGGCTAAAGAGATACCCAAGAGATCCAGGTAAGGTTTTTTAATGTACCCATGGTATAATCCCCTTATCTTCTTATTCCCCAAAGAAAAGTTCTTCTGGTCATTTGCTGATGAAGTGATATAAGCTGGATGAGTCTATATTAATTCTGATAGTCTTCTTTTTTTTCATATTTTCCCAGCTCAGGTTAACATAGTCTCTAGTTAACTCTTTATACGATTTTTAGAATTTAATCTGGTGATTTTTTTCATTACTATTATTGTGAAAATATCTTGCCCCCACAACATGGCCGAGTTTTAACTGCATATCTAAACCAGATTCGTTTTTATTTATTTTTCACCTGATGTGCACCTGATTTCAAATCTAAGTAGTTATATTTTATCTCAGAATTTATGAGTCAATTTTCTATTCTACATCTCCTTGACTGGCAAGTTTCTTATGACCTTGACATGGCATTTCTTTATTTACTTCCTCTAGGCTCACATTCCATCTTATGCACCATCTACCACCTCATGATTTACTGTCTGTTTAAATGTCTTGTCCACTGACTAGTCACAGGAACACTTCATATCAATGTTTGCCTTGTGACCTTATGCAAATTATAGTGTCATTTTGGTGACAATCTCTTGCCTACTCTGTCTATTCATGATGGCTCCTTGTCTGCCTGTTCCTGAGCTGCCTTAGAACTCCTCTGAGGTCACATTCTATTTTGAATAATAAGGATATGACATTGAGGCCCCAGCACAAATCATCTAACATAAACAAGCAACTCTAAACAAAAATATCCATCAGCGAGGAATGACATTTGCAGAGAATAAAAATGATCAAGATTGATTTGAATGGCTTTCTACACATGGTGGGGTGTGCACATGCATGTGTGTAGGTAAATAGATTAATTGCTGGCTGAAAAGGAATAGGGGCAGGACCTCACAGTGTAAAGGCTGACCTGAACCCCCAATTGAAAGAGATGTGAGTGACGTTACCAGGGCCCTATGTACTCCAGCTGCCTGGGAGTTGGGATCATGATTCCTGTGCCACAGCATATACCCACTTGGCACCAATCCTGGCTTTCTCTGATAATGAGAGAATGCTGTAGAATCTTCTTACTTGACAGTCCTTACTTGTTAGTAAGTAACACAAGGGACTTAAATGCCCCATGAACACTTAATTTCAATGGACTGGCAAGACTAGTTGTTTACTTAGAGTGCCTTATCTACTCCATGTTTGATTCATTAAATGTGTTTGCATGACAATCGCTAAATCGGAATCCTTTCTATATGGTGGCTCTGTCATAAGGCTTCTGAAACTATGTGCACTGTATGTAAACCATGCTGTACCTGCATGTTCTTTCTTTCCCCCAATTCCCATAATCTCAGTGTGCCACATTAACAAAAGCATCCCCAAAAGGAGTCCAAGAAAAATATTACACATCATTTGGTTAGTAAAGACCATATTATACAGTCAAAATTACATTAAACAAAACAATAGCAATGCTTAACATGTTGAGATCTTACAAGGTGCTAGGCACATACAAAGGTAAAAAGCCATTTACATGTAGTTAATCTAATACTAATAGCAACCCTGAGAAATGGATATGACAGAAATACAGAGAAGTACAGTTCTTGTTCTCCATTCCAGTGGGAGATAGGGCCAGCTGGTTGGCTCCTAGAGGAATTTGCTACCTTTGTGAATTTCAGCCTGAATCTCAGACTCATGGGCCTAAAAACTTGATTATATTGGCTCAGTGAATGTGGAGCCATCTCTCAGGGGTAAATCATAAGCCAAAGAGAAACCACCGCCAGACAAATCAAATACTGAAACCCACATGCTTGGCATATGTATCAGTCAAGGGCTCAACAAGAGACAGATGGCATGCTGAAATGAGGATAATTGGGGGAGGGTTTAGTAAAGGAGTTATTAACATAAGTTAATGACTTATGGGTGGGGATGTAAAACCCATACAGGAGAGTGCAGATCGAGAAGTTAGTAAAAACTACTTTATTGCCACCTCTAGACCTGAAGGATGACAGACTTTTGGAGAAGGAACCCCTTTGACAGGAGCTGAAATGTTCAGTCAAGGGACCTGAACTGCCCAAACCAATGCTACAGGGAAGGAGCTGTCAAAATAAATGCTCTTAAATTATTATCCTTCTCTCTAGTCTCCAGGTAAGCTCCCCATTGGTGAAATGTAATAAGAAGCCACACAGTAAGATTGTTCTTTGAAGCAATGTATGCAGGTCAACTTCCTAGAGTATAGAGCAGGTTAGAGAAGGGTGGAGAGCAAATGTTTAGAGGCATAGAATATTTTCTCCGAAGCCAGACCTTGGTCAGAAACCACTTCATTAATTTATCTTGAATAAATTCTATAGCTGTTAGGAATCCTTGGGGTTCATGTGGTCAGCCCATTGCCTACTGTAGCCAGACTATTGAGTAATTGATGATATCAACCTAACATTGCCTGTTATATCCATACTAGAGGTCCGGTGCACGAATTCGTGCATGGATGGAGTCCCTCGGGTGGTCTGCAGGGATCGGGCCAAAACCCACAGTCCAACACCGCCTGCAGCTCCTACCTGCTGCTCCCACTCATCCCGGCCCCACTGCACCTGCTGCGGGCTCGCGCCCAATCAGTCTCCATCAGGAGAGGCTCACGCCACCACAGCAGTGCTTGCCAGCCATGAGCCTTGCGTCTGGTGCCCTCCCAGGGGGAGTGGCCTGCAGGATTGGGCCAAAACTGGCTCTCTGACATCCCCTGAGGGTCCCAGATTGTGAGAGGGTGCGGGCCAGGCCGAAGGACCCCACTGGTGCATGATTGGGGCCGGGGAGGGACCGAGGGAGGGCTCCAGGGTGTGTCAAGCCCCTTCTCACCTAGTCCCAGTTGGGGCCAACCAGGGCCGGCCAGCTGGGGAGGGAGGCGGGAGGTTGGCCAGCCAGGGAGGGACCACAGGAGGGCTCCAGGGCGTGTCCGGCCCATCTTGCTCAGTCCCGATCTGCTAGACCCCAGCAGCAAGCTAACCTACTGGTTGGAGCATCTGCCCCCTAGTGGTCAGTGCACATCACAGCAAGTGATTGAACGGCCTTAGCATATCATTAGCATATTATGCTTTGATTGGTTGAACAGTCGATCGGTCACCTGATGACCGGACACTAAGCATATTAGGCTTTTATTATATAGGATTACAACCCCTGGTATCTATTCTGCATAACAAACCACCCCAAAACTTAGTGACTTAAAACAACAAACAATTCTTTTTCATAATTCTGTGGTTTAGCTGGGTAGTTCTCCTGAATTGGCAACTTGTTTGGGACTTGATGGTCTAGGATGGCCTCATTCACATGGAAGGGACCTTGGCTGAATTGGCTGGCTTGGCTAACCAGATGAGTTCTCTCTATAGGTAGGCTTCCATCCTTCAGGGCGTTAGTTCGGGCTTTTTTATATGATGGGGGCAAAGTTCATAGCAACAAGAGAAGACTAGCTCCACTATGTAAGCACTGTTCAAACATCTGCTTGTCATATATGACATTGTCCCATTGGCCAAAGCAAGTTACATGCACAAACCCAGATTCAAGAGCGGAGGAACAGGCTACCTCTGGATGGAAAAAGCTTTCGATCTACCACACCTGTATTTCCACATTAGGAATATTCTATTCTGTTGGACAGGAAACACTCAACGTTTGTTGGCTTACACTCAGTCTCCCTTTTCCAATGTTTGGACAATTGTGTTTGTGATGTTATGTTTTTATGGCTAACTTCACCCCCTCTTCTGACTGTAGTTGATATCAGGTCTTATAGCGATTCTGACTTTTTTTTTAAAATATATTTTTATTGATTTTTTACAGAGAGGAAGGGAGAGAGATAGAGAGCCAGAAACATCGATGAGAGAGAAACATCGATCAGCTGCCTCCCGCAAATCCCCCACTGGGGATGTGCCCACAACCCAGGCACATGCCCTTGACCAGAATCGAACCTGGGACCCCTCAGTCCGCAGGCCAACGCTCTATCCACTGAGCCAAACCGGTTTCGGTGATTCTGACTTTTTAGAGTTATTGGATAATTAATCATTGTGTTGACGTTTAAGCTTAATTCTTAGAAATGATTTTATTTTCTCCATTTCTAATTTTGAGGGAACTCTTAAATTTAGTCCCTAAGCATTGGCAAAATATATCATTATTCCCATTTTTAAATGATAGATTTGAATCCATGTCTAACAGAGTCCACAGACTGCTCTCTATTCTTATATCCATTTGCTTCTCTAAATTTATGTGAAAACACTTTCTAAACCACAAAGTGCTACTGAAATATAAAGGAGCATGATCACCTTTATTATTATTAGAATTTGTCAGCAGTACTCAAAGAAGAGTCCTAGTTCAGAGTGAGGTGACAATGCTCCAACAATTTCCATTTTCCCCACCCTCTAGAGCCAGCAATGAGCCCTTCAGAAGACTTAAATCAGCATCAGTCTTTATAAGAGGGTTCTGAGTTTAATGGTTTTACATTCTATTAAATAGCCATTTATTTTTTTAAATTAGCTGCCATTCCAATAAGGAAGCCAATTGGTTGAGCAACTGGGCTACAAGGTGTGCAAATTAAACCATCCGTGGAGCAAGTATGTCTCGTGCTCCCATTGTACTCTACACTGGGGGCACAAATAAGACCACAGGTTGAGGGACGCTCAGTCCCTGCCTTCAGGAAAATTGGTGTCCAATTTAGGGCCATCCATTAATATTTAATTATGACTTACGTATATCAATGTTCTCCTATATTTAAATAGATTATAGGTATCTTCGTAGCAAGAATTGGAATTTATACTTCTTTTTTTTTTGTAGCACCTAGCACACCACACATAATAAATGTCTGAGAATATTTTTAAATATTTTTAAACAAAAAAGTCTTTGTTTTACTATGGTTGCTATGTTAATTAATTGATATCTAATTAAGATATCAATCATTTTTTATTGATTAAGGTATTACACATGTGTCCTTATCCCCCCCCCATTTCTCCCCACCCCACTCCTGTTCATTAATTGATTTTTAGAGAGAGAAAAGGGGAGAGGAGGAGATAGAGAGTGAGAGAGAGACAGAATGAGGATTGATTAGATCGGCTGATTGAATTATTGTCATGGAGAGACCAAATAGGCTGTCACCAGTTTCTCCAATTCCACAGCTTTTTGCCATATGCTTCCAGAAAAATCTTCTTTATCATATATCATTTCCGTGTTCAAAATGCATACCTAGCCTGTCATTAATGTCCTTTGCCAGATGTGGCAGACATGCGCCAATGCACCAATAGCCATCTCATAATTCTGAGGGAGATGGAATTCATGCACTTAGGAGCAGACGGAAGGTACTTATCTTTGAAAACTTTAGGGAGCTTCCATGACAGCTCTGGACAGAATACTTCTAGAATAATTTTCATGTGATAGTTATAAGTCTAAGCCAAATATCGGCATTTCCCAATCAGCATCAATAATCCATTACAAAAAAAAAATACATACTACAGGAAAATGCTAACTGGGAGCCTAGTCCCCATTATTTTTTTTAAGTGGGTTAAATGTCAACCTAAACTAGCATACTGATTTCTTAAAACATAACAAAAACCCAGTCAAATGCCAACATCTAAGTAACAATAAATTGTGTTGAGATGTAAGATGCCCCAACTATTACTTCCTGACATATAATCAATGTGTTTGCTAACTACCACTCTCAGCCAAAATGGAGTACAAGGCATCAAATTTATCTACCTAACACAAACAACCAAAAATAGGATAAAATATATGAAACAATAGTTTCATATAATGACAAAAATAATCACACAATTAAAACTGACCCAGAGCTGATTACAGTAAGTAAATAGTAACATTAAAGCAATTATTATAACTGCATTTTATTTTTTAACTTTTTACATTTATTTTTCAATTATAGTTGACATACAATATTATATTAGTTTCAGGTGTACAACATAATGATTAGCCTGATAAGTTTAATACCCATCTGACACCATACATTGTTATTACAATGTTACTGACTATATTTCCTATGCTGTACTTAATTTTTTATATCTTTATTATTGAGAGTATTACAGAGCTTTGAGATATTCAACATACCCTGAGTATAAAAAGATAAAAGCAACAACTCAAAATTTTCACAAAATCAGTGATAAAGAGAAAATCCTAAAAACAGTGAGTGTAAAAATATGTTACATTCAGAAAAGCAAAGATAAGGATAACAGCAGATTTCTCGTGAGAAACAATTGAGTGATAAGACAATGAAGCAATAGATTTTAAAAACGAGAAGAAAATGTCAATCTAGAATTCTGTACCCAGTAAAAATACCTTTCAAAATGAAGACAAAATAAAATTGTTTCATAGATACGAAGTTTCAGAGAATTTATCACCAATGCACATGTATTATAATAATAAATGCAAAAAAAATCATTCTAGCAGAAGGAAAATTATACCAGAAGGGAATAGAAATCTACATAAAGGAAATGCTAACTACATGGGTAAATTTATAATACAATTTTCTTATCACTTTAAAATCAAAATTGAATAAATAAAATATAACAGTGTAGTTCGTATAAACACCAAGGGTAAAAATAAAACAGAAGTTTGGAGGTGAGAAATCATGGTATATATTTTAAGTTCTTTATTGTATGTGAATTGGTATAATATAGTTTGAATGTAAACTGTGATAAATTGAAGATGCATACTATAAACTCTAAAGTAACCACTAAAATAACAAAACAAGAGTTAAGCCAACTCAGGAAAAAAAGTGGAATCATAAAAAAATTAAGTCACAAGAAGGCAGAAAAAGAGAATACACAATAGATGAAACAAACAAAAAGCAAATAGCAAGAAGACAAATTTAAATCTAACTGTATCAATAATCATATTACGTGTGAATGGTCTCAATATCCCAATTAAAAGGCAAATGTCAGATTTAATAAAAGATTCAATTATATGCTGCCTACAAGAAAGTACTTTAAATATAAACAAACAGCCCTAACTAGTTTGGCTCGGTGGATAGAGCGTCGGCCTGCGGACTCAGGAGTCCCGAGTTCGATTCTGGTCAAGGGCATGTACCTTGGTTGCGGGCACAACCCCAGTGGGGGGGGTGTAGGAGGCAGCTGATCGATGTTTCTCTCTCATCGATGTTTTTAGCTCTCTATCCCTCTCCCTTCCTCTCTGTAAAAAATCAATAAAATATATATATTAAAAAAAGAACAAAAAAATAAATATAAAGAAACAAACAGTTTTAAAGTAAAAGAATGAAAACATGCATCATGCTAACACTAACAAGAAGAACACTTTAGTAGTAATATTAATATCAGACAAAATGGTTTTCAAAACAAAGGATATTACCATGGATAAAGAACACCAGTTCATAACAATAAAGGATTAATTTATAAAAAGTACATAAAAATCTAAAATATTTATGCATCTAATAACAGTTTTAAAATGCATGAAGCAAAACTGATAGAATAACAAGAAGAACTAGATAAATTAACAAATATAATAAAATATTTCAGTATCCTCTTTTAAATAATTGTTAGAGCAAGTAGAAAGAAAATTGTTAAGGATGGAGAAAATCCTAACAACAATGCTAACCAACTTGACCTAATTGACATTTATAGGAAACATGCCACTCAAATACAGCAAGTGTTGTCAAGGGTACATGGAGCATTTACCAAGTTGACCATTGGGCCATAAAGCAATTGTCTCAATAAGTTTAAGGTGTTCAATCTTACAAGATATGTTCTCTGACTACAGTGGAATTAAATTAGAAAGTAATAATAGGTAGATCTTCAGAAAATCCCTAAATATTTTGAAACTAAACCGCCCACTTCTAAAAATCTCAGAGGCCAATAAGTAAGTAAGTAAGTAAGTAAGTAAGTAAATAAATAAATAAATAAATAAATAATGAAACTAAGTTGGTTATTGGAGAATATTAATAAAATTGATAATACTCTTGCCAGACTTATCAGAAAGGAGAGGGAGAGAGAGGAAGAGAGATAGATAGATAGATTACCAACTTCAGGAATGAGAGAGATGATATCACTAGAGATTCTATAAATATGCAAAATATAATAATGGTGTTTTTATGAACTACTTTACCAATCAATTTGGTAACAGAAGAGATGGACAAGTTCTTTGACAGACACAAGCTACCAGAGCTCACTTAAGAAGAAATAGATAACTTGACTAGTCATATGTCTAATTAAAAAATTAAATATATAGTTTAAAACCTTCTTACAAAGAAATCCTCAAGCATAGATGGTTTTACTGGAGAATTCTACCACATGTGTGAGAAAGAAATAACACCAATTCTTCAGAAACTCTTCCATAAAACAGGTAACCATATAAAAGCACATGAAAAGATGCTCAACCTCATTAGTCATTAGGGAGATACAAATTTAAACCACAGTGAGATACCACTACATACATATTAGAATGGCTCAAATTAGAAAGACAGATCATAATAAGTGTTGACAAGGATTTTTCGGAACTGGAATACTCATACACTGCTGATAGGAATGTAAAATGTTACAACCATGTTGGAAAACATTTTGGCAGTTTCTTAAAACATAAAACATGCCCAGCTGGTGTAATTTAGTGGTTGAGCATCGACCCAGGAACTAAGAGGTCAAGGTTTGATTCCTGGTCAGGGCACATGCCCAGTTTGTAAACTTCATTCCCCGTAGGGGGCATGCAGGAGGCAGCTGATCCATGATGTTTCTTTGTCACTGATGTTTCTATCTCCCTTCCTCTCTCTAGAAATAAATAAAAACACATTAAAAAAATTAAACATATCTCTTTCCTCTATCATATGACCCAGACATTCTAACCCAGGTAATACACAATACAAATATATCAAATATGTATCCTATTTAATAAAAGCCTAATATGCTAAGCGTCCAGTCGTCTGGTCATCCATTCAACCAATCAAAGCATAATATGCTAATGATATGCTAAGTCCGCTCAACTGCTCACTATGATGTGCACTGACCACCAAGGGGCAGACAATTGACCGGTTGACCAGTCTCTATGACGTGCACTGACCACCAGGGGGCAGATGTTCCGACCGGTAGGTTACCTTGCTGCTGGGGTCCGGCTGATCAGGACTGAGCGAGATGGGCCAAACACGCCCTTGAGCCCTCCTGCAGCCCCTCCCTGGCTGGCCAACCTCCCGCGTCCCTCCCTAGCCCCGATCATACACCGATGGGGTCCCTTGGCCTGGCCTGCACCCTCTTGCAATCTGGGATCCCTCAGGGGATGTCGGAGAGCCGGTTTCAGCCCAATCCCATAGAGCAGGCTGAGGGACCCCACTGGTGCACGAATTCATGCACCAGGCCTCTAGTATATATATTAGATTGAATAAATACATCACAATTTGTTTATTCATTCACCAGCTGATGGCCATCTGGGTTATTCACAGTTTTATAGCTTGAGGCTATTGTTTAAAGCTGCTGTGGTACTACTCATCAGTAAAATGGAATGAACTATTGATACACAGTGCAACATAGGTGAATCTCAAAATAATTATGCTGAGTAATAGAAACTGGACAAAAAAAAGAGTATATATTGCATAACTACATATAAAATTTTTGAAAGTACAATTTAGTCTATAGTGACAGATAATAGACCTTAGGTTTCCTAGGAAAGGGAAGTTAAAGCTGAGAGGGGAAGGGGGGAGGTATTCCAACGGAACATAAGAAACCTTTTAAGAGTGATGAATATGTTTATTATTTTGAATATGGTCATGGTCTCATGCATATAATACGTCAAAAGTTATAAATAGCATTCTTCAAATACAGGCAGTTTATGTAGGGCCATTGCACCCCAATAAAACTGTTTAAAAAGCAATTGTATTATTTGCAGTTACCTAGCTTTTCTTAGCACCGGCAGCATGCTAGCTTCACATCCCCTTTGTTGTCCCTTTTCAAAATGATTTCTACACATATTATGACATTCTACCAATTGTATTTGAAATGTTACTTAAGACTTATCCCACACAGTATTTTCTTTTAAAATGTCACAAAAGTGTTTAAATGTTAAACAATGTTTTAAGGATAATTTTTACTATAGAAATATATGCCAAAATATGATCTATTGCAAGGTACTTACATTTGTAACTTGGGTTCAGCATAAAGCAGAGCCTGAGGCTCTTGCAGTTTATGCGCTTGTATTTTATCAGGGACCCTATTCTGGGGAGCAGGGGAGAAACCAAAAGAGGGAAGCTACTAAAGGAGAACAAATATAAAATTGTGTTGTTGAACTTGCTGTTGCTAAGTGCAACAGAATGCTATATTTATGGCACTTTCCCCCCAAGAAATTATCTCTATAAAATGTACTCAAGGACTCCATTGGGGACAGAGTGGGGATAAAATAGAGAAGATAAATCCACTGCTTTCCGTATCTCATTGGCCAAAGGTTCCCTCCACAGGATATTAATTTGCCTACATGTCTAGTTTATGCAGGCCAGGGTAAGGGAAGAAGTGTGACACTCTGTGGTTGGAACTGTAGGAAGAAAGAGCCCTCATAGAGCTGCCTGTCACCACACCAACTATAAATAGAACAAAAGGAAATAAAATCAAATGAATGAAGCCAAGAGGATCTGAAATGGGGCACCAGAAAAGTCTGAGACATCTATATTCTATGATTCTTGGAGTATTATGCTCAGTGAAATAAGTCAGTCAGAGAAAGACAAACACCATATGATTTCACTTATATGTGGAATCTAATCAACAAAATAAATAAACAAAATAGAAACAGACTCATAGATACAGAGAACAGACTGTCAGAGCAAGCTTCCTTAAATTCTACAGCAACAAGGAAATTAATTCTTTGAACAACATGAGGGATCTTGGAAGCAAATCAATCCTCACTCAAGTACTCTGCGAGTCCTAACTGATACTTTAATTCCAGCCTTGTGAGACTCTAAACAGAAGATCAAGTTAAGAAACATTCTAACTTCTGACAAAAGCTGAGATAACAAATGCATGTTGTTTTAAGCTGCTAATTTTCTGGCAATTTGTTATGCAGTAATAGAAAACATATTTTGGCACCAGATGTGCGATGCTGATGTAATAAATACCTATAAATCTGGAAGTGGCTTTGGAATTGAGCATTGGTGGACCCTAAGAATTTGAAGGAAAATTGTAGGGAAGGCCTACATTGCCTTGAGTGGACTGTTAGAAATGTGGAGGTGGAGGATGCTGCTGGTGAGGGCTCAGAAAAAGCGAGGAATGTGCAATTGGAAGCTGAAGGAAGGAGAACCCTTGCTATATACAGGCAGGGGACTCGGGGGCCTCTTCTGCTGTTACAGTGTGGCCTTGACTTACGAGTTTAATTCGTTCCATGAAGGAGCTCGTAACTCAAATTACTCGTATGTCAAATCAAAAAGTGAACGAGTGAGACACGTGATGCTGGGCTGATGTGTGGCGTTCACTGTGGCGTTCGCTGCACCAACTAGCGGTGGGGTATCTGAAGCTGGCTCGTAACCCGAATTTTAGCTCCCACTCAAAGCAAAAAATCGGCCGAGAGACGGCTCGTATCTCGAAAAACTCGTTAGTCGGGACACTCGTAAGTCAAGGCCCCACTGTATATGGAAAGAAAGCAATAAGCGCTGAAGTTGGTTAGCTAGCTAAGGAGATTTACAAATGAAGTATTGAGAGTATTGACTAATGTACTCTTGTTGCTTATAGTAAAATGTGAGAGGAGAGAAATAAATTGAGAGTAGAATAAAAAGGAATAAGGATTAAATTATTTTGAAAATCCATAGTCTATTTCAGTTATGGCGAACCTATGACACGCGTGTCAGAGGTGACACGCAAACTCATTTTTTTGGTTGATTTTTCTTTGTTAAATGGCATTTAAATATATAAAGTAAATATCAAAAATATAAGTCTTTGTTTTACTATGGTTGAAAATATCAAAACATTTCTATATGTGACATGGCACCAGAGTTAAGTTAGGGTTTTTCAAAGTGCTGACACACTGAGCTCAAAAGGTTCACCATCACTGGTCTATTTAGATGGTTAAAAATGATAAATTTAAGATAGTTTGGTCAAGAGAAAATATTGAAGGGTATAACTCCACAACCTTTTTTTTTAAAATTATATTTTATTGATTTTTTACAGAGAGGAAGGGAGAGGGATAGAGAGTTAGAAACATCGATGAGAGAGAAACATCGATTAGCTGCCTCCTGCACACCCCCTACTGGGGATGTGCCCACAACCCAGGTACATGCCCTTGACCGGAATCGAACCTGGGACCCTTCAGTCCACAGGCCGACGCTCTATCCACTGAGCCAAACCGGTTACGGCAACAACCTTTTGCTAGTATCTCAGGAAGATACAAAAGTCAAAATATTCAGTCACACAAAGGGGCCTTTCAAGCGATGAAGAGTGCGTCTCACAGACACTTTCAATCAATCCATAGGCCTTCTAGGATGCTTCTAAACCTCTCAGCAAGAGGCCCAGATAGACAAGAAATTATTTGAAAAAAAATCTCCAGATGTGGTTTTTGTTTTGTTTTGTTTTGTTTTGTTCTAATGGAATAAACCCCATTGAAATCTATGGAAAACCCCAAGTTTCTGAGAAATTTATTTCATAAGAAACACTGCCAGCTTGAACTGAAGGGGACAAAGAAGGTAGGATGCTGAATCTCCAAAATTTTATTGACAGTAAATAGGCCGATAAACGATTTAGCTGTAAACACATGCTACCTTTCATGAAAATGGAAGGATGATTAACACTGAACCAAGAGTTCAGAGGGTGGAGCGGAGAACCATGGTGAATGATTTCCAGACTTTGAAAACTAATCAGATTACTTCTATTATTTGCCTGGCTGGATTTCAGAACTGCTATGGACCATTGGTTCGGTTTTACTTTCCACACCCCCACCCCCCACACCACTTTGAGCTGGAATGTCTACAGATGATACGCTGTGCTTGTCTCACCATTATATGTTGGATGTATTGAGAGCTAATAATGTCTCTTCAGTTTCACAAGTCCACAGATGGAGAGCAATTGTGACTCAGGAGCTGTACTTAAAAGATTGCACCAGGAGCCTCCTCCACACCTAGACCTGATTTAGATTATGAGATTTTGGACTTTAAGTTGATGCTATAATGGGATGAAACAATTGGGAATATTTGTCCATGGGTAAATATATGTTCCATGTGAGAAAAACATGAATAATTATTGGGGGCCAGTAGGCAGACTATGGAAGACTTAAAGGTGGCTCTTATGATCCCCACTTCCTTATGCTCATACCCTTGTCTAATCCCCTCTCCTCCCCTTGAGTGTGGGTAAAACTTGTGGCTTATTTCTAACCAATAGAATATAGCAAGATGATGGATTGTCACTCTCATGATTGTGTTATATTTTTTAAGACTTAATTTGGCTAGCAGTCTCTCCATTGCTTTGAAAAAGCAAGCTTCCATGAATTGTATAGCCACAAGGAAATGAATTCTGCCAACAACTTGAGAGAGCTTGAAAGCAGATCCTTTTCCAATCAAGCTTCTCGGATGAGAACCCAGACCTGGCTGACACCTTGATTGCAACTTTGTTAGACACTAAGCAGAGGATCCAATTAAGTCACGCCCAGACTTGTGATCCACAGGAACTGTGAGATAATAAATGGATGTTGTTTTAAGCTACTGAATTTGCTGTATTTTGTCATATAGATATAAAAAATAATACAGTTAGACTTACACTGCAGTATTTCATTCACTATTACCATTCAGGTAAAGCAGAGGGAAATTATGAGATTGAATTTGCCTTCTGTTTTTTTAAACTTTTATTTGAGTTCTTTGCACATTTGGAGACTAGGAGTTGAAGCCAAATTTCCTGACCCTGAGAGTGGTGGTCCTCAAATTTTCATGTGCATTGGAATCACCTGGAGGGTTTGTAAAAACACAAAGTCTCTGATTCAGTAGGTCTTGTGTGGGACTCAAGAATCTACAATCTATATAATAAAAGCCTAAGCGACCGTTATGGCAGAATGACCAGAACAATTGGTCATGATGATGTGCACTGACCACCAGGGGGCAGACGCTCAACACAGGAGCTGCCCCCTGGTGGTCAGTGCGCTCCCACAGGGGGAGTGCTGCTCACCCAGAAGCCGGGCTCACTGCTGGCAAGCACAGCTGCCACAGTGGGAGCCTCTCCAGACTCTGCGGCAGCAGGTGCAGTGGCCCGAGATGAGCACGAGTTGTGAGGCACCCAGCCCCAATTAGAGCTCCTCCCTGGCTGCCTGCCAGTTGGCACACTGCTACATCCCTCAGGCAGTCGGACATCCCTCGAGGAGTCCCGGACTGTGAGAGGGATGTCTGATTGCTGGCTTAGGCCTGATCCTGTGGGGATCAGACCTAGGCCAGCAGTCAGACATCCTCTGAGGGGTCCTGGACTGCAAGAGGGTGCAGGCCAGGCTGAGGGACCACCCGCCCCCCCCTCCCAGTGCACAAATTTCATGCACCGGGCCTCTAGTGTCTAATAAGTTCCCATTGATGTTGATGCTGCGGGCCAGGGCCAGTTCTTTGAGAACAACATTTATATACCATCTTTACTATAGTTCTTTTTTCTATGGCCTCTATGATATATGATATACATTACTTGCAATTTGCTCTGACCCCTTTTCTCATGATGATTGATATTATAAGATACTGGAATTTCCAAGTTCTGGCTGGCTGTTGCTATGGCAACACACATACGGTTGCTCCCTTGAGGCCCTCACCAGATGAATCACTGGCATAAGTGACTAGTAAGTAGCAGGGACATTACTCTCAAGTTGTCCATTTCCTTCTGTGACCTTATTCCTGGTCCTTTCCTTTTTCTGGGATGTATGCTCTTTTGAGTCTCACCCAAGGTAGAAAGTGGCAGAGGGAAACCTGGAAACCAGAACTCCTGAAGTTTACATTAGTTATGGTATTGCCCTGGGCTCTGGCAGGAAACAGATATCATAGTCTTTGTTAAGAGAACTTGACAAAGAGAACTTAACAAAGAGAACTAACAAGTGATAATGCAGTACCCCAGCGTGGGCAATTAGCCGGGAGGTCAAGAGAAGAGGGTGGTTAGCTTTATATGGAAATAGAGATGGAGCTCCAGCCGCAGCTATAGAAGAAGGATATCCAATAGGAGCTGTGGCCTATAGCGCAGAATGCAGGAATGCAGACACTGCCAACCCCTGGACCAGCAGGAAGGGGGCTGGAGCAATAAACAACCCAACTTTTTCCCCAGATTATGAAGAAGCTCAAAATGAGGCTGCGACATTTTGCCTCACTGCTGTCTGATTTCAGCTTTCTGAACAGGGAAAGGTACATGAAAATTGGGTTTTAAGAGAATTGGCCTGGCAGCGTGATACAGGGCAGATTGGAGGGAGGAGAAGTTGGAGGCACAGGGATCAGTTAAAAGAATGCTAAAGTACTTAGGACATCTTCCATTTCTCTCCACACAGGACTGGTTCTGAACAGAGTAGGAAAAAAAATGCATGAGAGCCCTAACCGGATTGGCTCAGTGGATAGAGCGTCGGCCTGCGGACTCAAGGGTCCCAGGTTCGATTCCAGGCAAGGGCATGTACCTTGGTTGAGGGCACATCCCCAGTAGGGGGTGTGCAGGAGGCAGCTGATCGATGTTCCTCTCTCATTGATGTTTCTAACTATCCCTCTCCCTTCCTCTCTGTAAAAAACCAATAAAATATTTTAAAAAATGCATGAGAGTTGTAGAGGCATGTCACTTCTCCATCCTTAGGACATATTTGTTTAGAAAGGTTTATTCTATTATATCTGAATATTTGATAGTGAGATTGAAGTCCTTTTCAGATCTTAGGTGGGTTCTGACTGGCCATTTGGTCTTGGTTTGAATTCTTGAAAAGCAGACTCAAAGAGATAAGGGTTTGAGTGTAAGTAGTTTCTTAGAAAGGTCCAGAGAATACCAGTAGGAAAATAGTGAAGTGAGAGAGGGAAACTAAGAAAGGAGGTATTATCAATCCAACTATCACAGTGAGTGACTGGCACTTAATTCCATATGTAAATTCTGGGAACTAGTATAATAAGTACATCTCAGAAGCATCCATTTGAGAGGCAAAGAACTTAGAATGTTTCTGTACCAACTCCTGGGGATCATTGATTAAGCGTTGCTCTTGGGGAGTATTCATTCCTGATGCTTCCAGTCGGCCAAGTGCATAGGCAGAGTGATCATCCATGTTCTGGAAGTAGAATCCTTAACCAGAGAGGCAGATGCTGGCAGTCAAAAAGTCATTTGGAGCACAATGAACTGGATATGGACATGGCATTGACAACATTTGCTCCATGGTCTCTAATCACTTATTACAGTGTCCTAAACTGCCATGCCCAGATGGAATTCTATTTGGTCATGCACAAAACCAAGCCAGCATGACTTAAATATATATATTAGAGAGGAAGGGAGAGGGAGAGAGAGATAGCAACATCAATGCTGAGAATCATTGATCAGTTGGCCCCTGCACACCCCCTACTGGAATCGAATTGGTGATCTCTTGGTTTCTGGGTCAGCACTCAACCGCTGAGCCATACCCTGCCAGGCAAGCATGGCTTGTTTTTTTAAGTTATATCCTTATTGGACAAATACCCTATTGGGCAGTGGAATTTATAATTAAAAACAGAAGGTAAACTTTGATAATTTTTCAGGTTCTGGGGTGACGATGATACTTATTACCAAATGGGTAGGGGATCAATGTAGCAACATTTCAGTTGGTGCTTAACAAGTGATTTATATCCAGGACTCTGAGCTGTCAATCCAAAAGCAAGAGGAACACAATAGGCAAGGCAAGTAGCCAGCAAGAACTCCTCCTGCTTTGCGTAGCCTGTCTGTTTATTGCTCTGACCTGACTGTAAAAGATACCTAATAGCTCTGACTCCGATGGAAAAGAAAAGCTTCAAAGTGCTGTCATTTTCCATCAAGTTTCATAACAGCCAATGGTCTCATGATTTACACCTCACTGAGTTTGTGTCTCCCAATTCAGCCAGAACATCTTCCCTGCTCTACATCAGAGCGCTCAGCATGATCTTGAATCCACACATACACCAGTTTTTAAAAAATGAAGCAGAGTAAATTATTTACTCCCAGCCTGGGATACAGAAAGCTAGCTCCTTCTCAGCCTTGAATTTTACTGCAATACAAAGAAAGAAAATACATAAATAAGGAGAGAGAAGAAAGAAATCCCTTGGAGACCTACTGGCATATGAAGCATCTTTTGAAATGGAGCCCTGTGCTGAAATAATTGTGTCGTTTTAGAATGCAATGCTAATGTGTTCACAACTATGGCGATATGCTGGAGCAAAGCACAATTTTGCATCAATAACTTGTGGCCATTTGTTTAAACAGAAGAAATAAATGTAAAATTTGCATAAACGTATTTAATTACGTATTCCAAAAGTTAGAAATTGACTCTGAAATGTCTTCAAATATTATGTGTCACATAATAATGGATACAGGTAATAGAAATGATCGTGTTTCTATTCTTTTTTTTTCTGACATCCGGGTGAGGAAAAGGGATATAATATAGGTTGGGAGGTATTTATGTGGCCATAAAGAAAAGCAATCTGCCACTTTTCAGGATAGGTGTCACCGAGGGATACCATGAACATTGCCAATGTATTTTAAAGAGGCTGTAATCATGTAATCACATAAACAGGAGGTAACTATTTTTTTTTTGTCTCCCCTCCTCCTTTACATTTATTCAGGAGAATAAGTCCTTCCCAGCTTTTAACCAAAGCTTCATTTCTTTTCTGGAGTGCTTGATAAGAAAAATTCCTATGGTCATTTTACATATAAAACACATTCTCTTTTTAGTAATTACCAGGAACTATCATTTCTAGGTGCACGTAATGATCAAAACTTTGAACAGGATTCGATGCTGATAGGAAGCCTGGAGTGGGACAGCATAGCAGTGGTTCTCAACCTTCCTAATGCCATGACCCTTTAATACAGTTCCTCATGTTGTGGTGACCCCCAACCATAAAATTATTTTCGTTGCTACTTCATAACTGTAATGTTGCTACTGTTAGGAATCGTCATGTAAATATCTGACATGCAGGATGTATTTTCATGGTTACAAATGGAACATAACTAAAGCATAGGGATTCATCACAAAAACAATATGTAATTATATATGTGTTTTCTGATGGTCTTAGGCGACCCCTGTGAAGGGGTTGCGACCCACAGGTTGAGAACCGCTGGCATAGAGAGAGATGGCCAGCTTTTTCTCGGAAGGAGACAAAAATAGCACTTCTTTATTTACTTCCCCCAGCTGCTTACCTAGTTCGTCGTCACCCTTCCCGCATTGGTGTCTGGGGAAAGAGAAGTGGTGCACAGAGAAAGATGGCCCGTTTGTAACTGGAACACTTAGATGCCCTTTCTACTATGGGCCTTCTCAAATGAAATGCTGATGCTTTTCATCTTGGGGGCTACTTGGGGGTTGTTGGAGATCCCGTCCCCACCAATGCTGGGGATCTACACCTGCCGTTCTCTTGCCCAAAGTAATGGACTCTCCTATTTCATCTCTTCGCTGCATTCTCAGTTGCTAGCTGTCCTCTTGGGTTTATTGTTAGTTTTGTCATTCAGAGATCCTTTTACTCCAAGTGGGCCCTCCTGGATAGTTCTTAAATTGATCCTATGCCTTTTGTTCTCTCTCTCTCTCTCTCTCTCTCTCTCTCTCTCTCTCTCTCTCTCTCTCTCTCATACATACATACACAGGTCCAAATCTGTTATACAGGAAACAATTATGCATCCTTTTCTCCAGGAGTGTTGGTTAACACTTGGAGTGTGGGTGAATTTCCCGCCAAAATATAAGATGGCTCTGTCTTTTGGTTTTGTTCCATCCACCAAAAGGGTGGATTACAAACAAATATTTGGTAATACGCAGTTACAATCGGCCCGAGTTTACACGTTTCCCGCACTCCACCGCAAATCTATATGAACCGAGTTAATCATAATGCAGCCACTCACCATAAATTCATTTCAGATGTGAGGTAGACATTAATCCACTGTGTTTCTCCCTCAAATATTGGGCAGCACATATTACCCCCACCAAACAGTCTCCTTAAAATCCCTCTCTCTCGACTGGAAATAAAGAGGAAAGCACTTCCCAGACTTTTCAACTTAGCTTTCTTAAATAATGTCTAACGAGTCATCCTCTAAACTCTAACCCTCAAAGCTTTCCCCGTATGCAATGCGCGAGAGTGACAAAGCTCATAACATTTATTTTGGGCCATTTCTTTCTGCAAACCCCACAGGAAGGTGAACTCACAAGTCATTTGGTTATCTGTTATCTACTGGTGTCTCAGCAGAAATTTCTACTTTAACATCCAATTAGAAAATAAAAAGTGTGAGTAGGCTATTTTTTTCCTCAGTCAACACTTGAAAGTACCCACAGACTCAGTAAAAAGTAATCCTTGGCTAGTGTGTTTGGATTTTCAGAGCACTTCGGAATCACTTTTTCTGGAAGGCCAGCAATGTCAACAGCATTATTGGGAAACCTCTGTGTGCCCTCAAAGTAGCTCTGACGTTTACAATGCCATTTCTCTTTATTCCCTAGAAAATAAACTAGAGATATAGAAAAATTATGTGGCTTTGATGAGTTGTTAGAAGTTGAGAAAGAACTCTACTACAGTGCAGCCAACTGACTAAGCCTGTTTACAAATGTGAAAGAATTCAAACCAATCATTTCTTGCTGGCCAACACGCCCATAGGCTGACGTTGGTCTGAAAGAGAGGACTACTTGTGATCCAGGATCAGAAGAGTCAGGAAAAGTCTGGGAATGTCATCCTTGGAGCAGAAAGTAAAAGCCTTCAGGAGCCAGAAGTGGTACTAAAGCTACTTAGTGGACAAGAGGTGGTTGGATTGAATTATTTTGGCAGACAGGACATCAGAAAAAAATGAATGCACCAGGGACAAGAAGAGCTTAAAGTTATAGCAAAGATCCCTCAGCGTAAAGGGTTCTTTCACACTCCTTGCTCACACATGAACTGCACTCATGAAGAGGAGATCCACCTTGGAGATGACCACAACACACACACACACGCACACACACACACACATACACACACATGCATACACACGTATGCACACACACTTACACTATGGCAGAAAATAACAGCTCCTTATTAAACCTTTTTCCTTATCTTTTTGGGAACATGGCTAGACCACGTGACTCAAGAATCTCTTAAGTTGAGGTTTGACCACGTGACTGAGTCTTAGCCAATAAACTGTAATTTGGAACGGTTGTCTGCTACTTTCCTATCTTGCCCGTGAAAACCTCCCATATGCTACGCCATGTTGTTTTCCTTTCTATGGACTTGATGCAAATAAGCCCAGCAAACTGGGAAGCTACATGCTAAAGGTGTGTCTAACATCATGGAACAAGCCTGAATCCCTGAATCACTACTTGGAGGATTGCTGCTCACCAATTGGACCATCCATTTTGGACTTAACACCAGCAAGACATAAATTTATATTGTGTTTGAAACATTATACATGTTTGGGTTTGTATATTGTAGCATCCAAGTTTACCTTAACCAACACAGACACCCTGAGGGAAGTCTTTGGACTGATATACAGTGGGGCCTTGACTTACGAGTGTCCCGACTAACGAGTTTTTCGAGATACGAGCCGTCTCTTGGCTGATTTTTTGCTTTGAGTTGCGAGCTAAAATTCGGGTTACAAGCCAGCTTCAGATACCCCACTGCTAGTTGGCGCAGTGAACATCACAGTGAACGCCACATCAGCCCAGCATTACGTGTCTCACTCGTTCACTTTTTGATTTGACATACGAGTAATTTGAGTTACGAGCTCCGTCACGGAACGAATTACTCATAAGTCAAGGCCCCACTGTATATCTCAGCTTTGATTTCAATTGAGAAGTTTATAATACATATTGTAACTATGACTCTGAGCTCCTTTAGGACAGAGTTAATAGTTTAATTATTTTTGTACCCTTCTAATAATAGTTCTTGAAAGAGTATCACATATAGTAGGAATTCAATAGCTATTTGTTTAAAATTGCTCAAATGTTCAAGTCTTAAAAAGAAGTATTGGCTGTGCAAAGATTGAAGAGCCCTTATTTTGGCTAAATGAAGGTGTACTGAATAAATGAATGAGTGAGTGAATAAATAATATTGTTTGGTAGAAATAAGTCACACCTGGGGAGTTATGGAGAAATGTGCTCATCTGTAAAATGAAGATTATAATGTCTTGCTCCTATTATAAAATCAGAAAATATACTTCCAGGCCTTTAACTTCTAAATTGTTAAGTGCTGGACATGTGTAAGCTCTCTAATATGATTTTGATATGACTTTACATTTTGGTATTTTATTGGCAGTATGTTGATAATAGGTTTGAAGCTCAAGCAAAGAGAATCAGCTGTGAAGCATTTTTGAACACCATGGGGAAAATAAACAAGTTTCATGGGTATCCTCAAGAATTTAGACTCCTTCAAATGCTGAATTTCTATTCATTTCTAAGCAAAATAATGCTGCCACCACATGCCACTGGACTCAAGAAAACCTCTTTGCAAGAACAGTGCTCTGCAATCCTCAGCAGACATAGGCCTTCTGTATTTCCTCCCTGGGGAGTGCCTGCCACTTCTTACGTTCCTGCTTGGTGATCAGAGTCAGAAAAGAATTAAGTAACAGCTGTGCCAAATAATATGGAAGTTCCTTCAGTCATATTACATGATTGAAATGTCACAGTGTTTAAACACTTTCAGCCACACATGAAAAGACAAAGCTGGCAGAGAACAACCACAGAGAAGGTTCTTAGGAAATGAATAAGATTTGATGATCAAGGTGTAATGGCTTCGTGTTCACTTTTGGTCAGAAGCCTCCGAGTGGTGATTGGACAAAAGTGGCTGCCCAGAGAGTGTGCCAATAGCAATGACAGCACCTCACCAGCTGAGATGGAAGGTATATGCAGCAGACTTCAATGACTGCATTCACCACTGAAAGAATGTTTCTTGTACTGGCTGGGCAAGCAACCATCACCAGAGGTCAAGAGATTTTCTGTGAGTTCAATGTAAGATCACTTCTCCTTTAGTCCCCAGTCCTTCAGCAGAAAGAAGAAACCTACATGCTGGATGCAGGGTTTCCTTTAAGCAGGCTCCATCCTCCACCAGTAGGAGTCAATTCAATGTGTTCCTATCACCCCTCTCAAAAAGCCTGCCACTTACTAGCACTACCTGCTTTGGGACATCATTTCCTATATGGGTCATGTGGGTCACCCGAAGAAATCTAGGGCCTCATGTTCTCCCCATCTCCTGGACTCTAATCTCCTGTGACTCTCAATATCGTCTGCTCTGTAGCCATCTCCCCTCCCGCTGCCCCATTTCCTGAAAGAACCGACATTTTCTGTCAAGCATCTATCAATTCTCAACCTGATTGCCCATTTGCCTTCACACTTCCTTGACTAGCCCTTTCTTTTTTTTTCTTAAAGGAAAACTGGCCTCTCCTCATGGCCTCTACTTCCCTTGAAGTCTCCTCAAGTGGTAGCTCTTTTCTCTCCCAGACTCATATCACCAGGTCTAGATGCGAGGTGGTGTCTTCCTTCCTCCTCATTAGCTCTTCCATATCATCCTTCCTCACTACTCCCTAAAACTGCACAGCTCGGATGACCTCCATATTGCTAGATCTGGTGGTCCATTCTAAGTCTCTATTTTACTTGCTAGATCAACAGCATTTTACCCAGTTGATTACTGTCTTTCTGCTGAGACACTTTCTTCACTTGGATTCCCAGACACCGCACTTTCCTGCTTGTTTGCTACCTTATGAGTTGCTTCCTTCTCCTACCACTGACTTCTAAATGAAGCCCCGGGTCTTAATCTTTAAAGGGCTCCTCTTTTGTCAATACACTCACTGCTTTGATGATCTTATTCAATATCAATTTTCTAGACTCTGTATAGTCATAACGGATTGGACCATTCTCAAATGACCTCTAAAAGGCCAGTCTAATTGTGAAGCGGCCCCCATGATTTGGAAGGCTGCTGGGAGATAAAATTATGGCCAGAGGTATAGCACCTTAGGAATCCTTTGGGTCCCCAGACCTCTTAGGAACAAATTATTCTAGCTTTAGTAAGAACATTTACTGAGTTCTTACAGTGTCCCAGTATAGATCAATGCATTTTGTATGATTAACTCAATGAATTTGCTCAACAAACAAATGAGGTCAGAACTATTATTATCCTCATTGCAGATGTAGGAAAACTGAACCACAGAGAGGTTAAGTGCTGCCCAAAGTCACATAGTTTGAAAATGACGGAGACTGGGTTCAAACTCAAACAGTAACTGCTGCCAGTGACCATGGGAAGTGGTCATGCAGACGCTATCAAGCTGTGACCAAGGAGTCCTACTTCTATGACTTTCTTCTCCAGTCATGAGAGAGAAGGAGCAGGAACTAAGTCTCCTGTCCTCAGTGTGTTGGGATTTGCCTTGTCTACTTTGTATTGCCCCTCCCTGCCTGCTTTCCTATGCACTGAAAAGGTGGGTCGGCGGGGGCATTCCCAGCTTCTGGGGTCAGATAAGCAAAGATGAGATGCACTTTTCTATCTTTTGCACCAACTCATACTTTAATGGCTGGAAGTTTCAAATCAGATCCCAAGCTTCTTGGAACTCAAAATTGAGTTATCTGACTCTGTAACATGTAGCTTTCTCACTTAAAAGGATTTGCCCAAGGGGCCTCTGGGATTTCAAATATACTTAAAAGAAACAACTGTGTTGAATCACAGAAGCATAAGGGATTGCATTTCCACTGGAGAACACACAGGATGTATTAAACAGAGGGGGAAATGTTTGAAGTCCAACAAGCTTTGAGTTTCATTCCACTCACCACATCTGAAAACTACCAGAGCCATTTGATGAAGGCAAACTACAGCTGGTATCCCTGATTGTTAGTGTTTTTATGGCATACTGCCTTGACGTTGAGATGCTATCTCTACAGGAACATTTTCACCTACATCTGCTAACCCCTTTTTACTGAAATCAGAAAGAGTGCATTTTCCAAAGTCTATCTGGAGGAGAATGGGCTGGGAGCAACTACCTTATCAACAGAAGTATAGTGTTTTTATAGCAGCAAATACAGTTCTGGACAAAACAGTAAAGGGGAATAGGCTTATTAATGGCCCTGAGCTGGTACCAAAGAAGTTCCCATCGTATGTTAAGAATTATATAATTAATAATAATATAATTTGACTTTGGGAACATTACTTAACCTCTCTAATTTGGTGTTACTTTCCTTATGATTCCATGGGAATAGCACTAGTTACCTAATAGGATTGTTGTGAGGATTCATTGAGAAAATATTTGTAAGTTGCTTGGGACAGTGCAGGACACATAAGAAGTATTCAATAAATGTAAATTATTATTGTTGTTATTACTGCCTGTCCCTCAAATGTCCATTGCTCTTTATTCTTTATTAAAACCACCTTGCAGATGTTTTATTCACCTAGAAAAATATTTCAAAGATTTACCTTTCTTCCCAAATTCTTGATTGCAAATCTGCGCTGAATATGAAGCTCAGAGGGCGAGGGAAAGTAAAATACCAATTCCTCTCAGAAAGCACACATGTTCCAGGCCGATCCAGGCTTCCATAATGAGGCAGTACAGCAGAAAGAGTACTGGCTTTGGGGCCAAATTTGCAGGCCAGATCTAAGGAACCCCATATAAATGTGGACCCATGGACAAGTCACTTCAACATCTTGAGCCTCTTTGTAACAGAAGGGAAGACATGGAATCTTAGATCAGTGTTTTTCACATCTATTTTTGACATGGAAATATTAATTCAAACAAATTATCCCAGGGAAATACCACAGGTAGATTAAATTAAATGGATTTGGGAGATAAATAATTTGGGGAATCCCTCTCCCCAGGCCTAGGGTGGGTTCTGTGAACCCTAGGCAACACAGAGTCACACTGCATATCAATCAACTACATAATCACCACCCGAGGATATTCTTCCATTGACTTTTAGGGAGAGTGGAAGAGAGAGGGAAAGGCAGAGAGAAACATTGATGTGAGAGAAACACATCCATTGGTTGCCTCCCACATGATCCCTGACCAGGGCCTAGGACAGGGAGGAACCTATAACTAAGGTAAGTGCCCTTGACCAGAATCGAACCTGGGACCCTTTGGTCCACAGGCCGACGGTCTATCCACTGAGCAACACCAGCTAGAGCTGTAAGAATGATTTATATACTTAGTCTTAGACAATTTATCATTTATCAGTCGTATATGTCAGATACATTAGAAACATATTTCTAATTTTTTGTATATCTTTTAGCTTATTTAGGTTAGATTATTATGCTTTTATATACTTGCGATAGGGAGCCTAATTAGTAGATCAATGTCAAAATACCATTAATGATGATGACTATGATGATAAAATGTTATTTAATGTTGGCTAACATCTATTGAGTATTTCCTGTCTAACATGGTAAGAGGTACTTATTCATTCATGCATTATCTTATTTACTTCTCACCACAAACCTTCTTTTATACCCATTTAATAGATAAGAAAACATGAGCATTAGAGAAATTAAATGACTTGCCCCCAACTGGTAAGTGGTAGAACTGGGACTGACACTCTGATCTATTAGATACCATAACCAGCATTTCCCAAGGTGCAATCTGTGAAAGTGCCCCACAAAATACTACATATACACACAAGTATAAATATGCACACACACGCAAACATTTGTGTGTATTTCATAGTCAAGTCAATCTGGTAGAGTTCCAGAGATAGTCCATAGATATCAGCCTATTAAAAGTTCTAAGGGAGCCCTAACCAGTTTGGCTCAGTGGGTAGAGCATCGGCCTGAGGACTGAAGGGTCCGGGTTTGATTCCCATCAAGGACATGTACCTGGGTTGCGGGCACATCCCCAGTAGCGGGTGTGCAGGAGGCAGCTGATCGATGTTTCTCTCTCATTGATGTTTCTAGGTCTCTATTCCTCTCCCTTCCTCTCTGTAAAAAATCAATAAAATATTTTTTTAAAAAAGCTCTAAGGGACACAGGAAAAAAAACAACTTGTTTATATTGTGTAACATAGGATTTTCCCAAAATTATTTCATCATGGATCTTTTATTTCCCATTATACCACTAAGCAACTATAGAAATAGTGTTCTATTTCACATATTTGGTAAAGAGCCACACTATACTACTCAGTCTCTCAACCAGAGCAGGTCTTCAGTGCCCATCTGCCTGGGATTCTGTTCGCTTATCATTAATACAGATGAAAACAATGAGAATGACCTAATCAAATTAGCTAGTGAGCCAAAGTGAGGAAGAAAAGCTGCTACACTAGATAACAAAGTAAGGATTTAATAATCTGGAACAATGGACAGAAGTAAATAAGATAAAATCTGACAGGGATAAATGTGAGATCTTGCAGTTAGGTTCAAACAAAAATCAATTACATGAGTATCATTTAGGAGGAAGCTTGAATTCACAGCAGTTGTGTGAGGAAGCCTGGGGATTTTAATTGATCATAAACCCAATAAAAACAATTGAAATGCATTCAATAAGCAAGGAACTACAATTGTATAACTTCGTTGTCATCCAAGAGCAGTGTTCAGCGTGGCGGAAATTGGTATCCATTTCCTTGGCTGCTGTGCTAGTCCGAGGGTTTCTGGAGAATTGTGATATTTCTGGCAGCATGCTTCAGGATGGGCAGTAAATGGCAATCCAGAACCTATCCAGATGGCATTGACTTAGATCATAAGGATTCCAGCAGACACCACCTTTTGAGCAATGGTAAAAAGAACTCAAGCTGTTTAGTCTGGCAAGAGTAGACTCAAGGTGGCTGTTGAGAGTGGATGATTATACTGGACATTTTCCCACTTGTTTCTTCTTAGTCATCCCTCCACTATCCTCCATTGGGAGGCAGCAGGGGGATATGTGAGGGCAGGGGGGAGAGTATGGAGGATATTATTTCCTTGGCTTCCTTCCTGCTGGCTTTCTGGGTGGCCTTCTCCTCCAACTTCAGCTATCTTATCTGACCTTATCTGATCTTACCCTTCAGGCTTAAGATCCTGCTCTTGCTAGCTCCGGGTGCTCCTAAGATTCGCTGAACCCTGCTTACATTTCTGTAAAGCACTTTACGTGCTCTCCCCAACGGCCCTGCCTGTGTGTGTTTGTTTCCTGCTGAGACCAGACTCATACCAATGCTGGAATGATTCAGATGATTGTCTTTGAATACAGTGGGGCCTTGACTTACGAGTTTAATTCGTTCCGTGACGGAGCTCATAACTCAAATTACTCGTATGTCAAATCATAAAGTGAACGAGTGAGACACGTGATGCTGGGCTGATGTTGTGGCGTTCACTGTGATGTTCGCTGCGCCAACTAGCGGTGGGGTATCTGAAGCTGGCTCGTCACCCGAATTTTAGCTCGCAACTCAAAGCAAAAAATCGGCCGAGAGACGGCTCGTATCTCGAAAAACTCGTTAGTCGGGACACTCTTAAGTCAAGGCCCCACTGAACTCAAAAAGCTCATAGCGAAGGGAGTTAATGTCGGTTAGACGTTGGAGAGGCCTCCCAGAAAAAGACCCAGAAGATGAGTAGGAACGCGGGGAAAAGAGATGGGGCAGAAATGTTCCAGGAAGAGGCATTTATAGGTGCGAAGGCAGGAGGTGAGAGTGAGATAGGCTTATTCCAGGAAGTGAAAGAAGGCTCCAGTGCCCAGAGTCTCCCTCTCTCTCCAGATGAGGGGATGGAAAGAGGTCCAAATATTCAGTTGTTGTGAACATAGTCTTGATCCCAAGGACCTTGGGGTCCCCTTGGAAAATGTAAAACAAGGGAGACACCAAGGATGATGTTCTCTTTCCATTGCAGAGAGAAGGGAGCAGGAATGTAAAAAACTCAGAGCTGTTTGCCCTGACCGGTTTGGCTCAGTGGATAGAGCGTCGGCCTGCGGACTCAAGGATCCCAGGTTCGATTCCGGTCAAGGGCATGTACCTTGGTTGCGGGCACATCCCCAGTGGGGAGTGTGCAGGAGGCAGCTGATCGATGTTTCTCTCTCATCGATGTTTCTAACTCTCTATCCCGCTCCCTTCCTCTCTGTAAAAAATCCATAAATTATATTAAAATAAAAATAATAAAAATCATCATTCTCCCCTTTAAAAAAAATCAGAGCTGTTCAGATATAAATCAATCTATCTTACCAAGGAATAAGCGACTAGATCCCGAACTCAGCCAAGCAGAGACTAGATGACGGCTCTGGAATCATCCAGGAAGAGACTGGATTACACACTATTTCCAAAGGGGGAAGCCACACTGAATGGGAAGTTGGAGTCATGGACACCGATGGCCCTTTCTAATTCTAAAACTTCTGAGATTCCTCTGGTCTGGCCCTCGCTTCACAGCAGAATAAAAGACATAGGGATTTGAGAATCCGTTTACTGCCATAGGAAACTGGCAGGGAAAAGTCCTTCTATTCTTTCTCAGCCCCTCCCTTTGGGCCTAGAAAGCAGGATACAAGCCCAGACTCAAGCATCTGGGAATACACAGAGCTTTAGTGTTCGTGTTCTTCTCTCATCCTAGCTGTCACGGGAAGGGCACCGGCCACAGCTAGTTCCAGAGGCTGGTCCTGCCAGCATCTGACCTCCAGGCCTGCTCCATAGTGTAGGCTATTAGACAAGTTCACGATGATCTTTTTCTTTGAAAATTAAACCTTAAAAAACAACAACAAGAAAGCAAAATTCGCAGGCGCTGGGTCCGCACCCCACTGCGGTCTCAAGGCTCTGAAGGCAGAGGATTGGGAAGCACGGCGGCCCTCTTGTTTTCGAGCTCCCTCTCAGGGGCGGCAGATAGGTGCGTGATAAGGCAGCTGTGTGCAAATGCTGATGCTGGGAGGATAATTATAGAAACATCATTATGCTTGAATGGGGGCCAAGGCGTGGCCCTGCCAGCCAGGAGGGGGTGAGGTTGCAAAACTGGCACTGTCTGCAGCGAGTTGGCTTTTGCAGCCAGCGTGGGCATCGGAGGTGTGCCCGGGAGCCAGCTTCCTGCTGGAGAGCGGCCCTGGTGCCCGGCCCCAGGCCCACACTTTGGCCAATCTGTTCCTTAACGATCCTGCAGCAAGCACTGCAGCTCTGTCAGTTGTGCTCAATTTTCTAGTCACAACCCCACTCCTTCTCTGTTCCCATGACTCATTTTCCTACCCCGTCTTCCTCCTCCTCCTTTTTTTTTTTTTTTTTGCAGCCCCTGAAAGGGGCCGTGTTTCTTAACATTCCAGACACAGCATGTATGATCAGACTGGGCAGTGTCTGCTCTCTGACTACACTGAAATGAGAAGCAGCCTAGTTTTCTAGGCACTTTTTATGTATTTTGGCTGAAATATTCACTCGTGAAATATCATTAGAAAATTGTCCATCTCGATTGGGTCGTAACAACTTGAACAAGAACACAAGATGAGTCCTCCTAATCCTGCCAGCATCACCATACCGCCAGGGGAAAGGAAGGACTGTTAGGGAAAAGGGAAGAAGGGAAGCATCGGGCATTGGAATGACAGCCATGAAGGAGGGAGCGCGACATAGAGAAGTGAATGTGTGAGGATTTCATTTTCTCCATGGAAAATGCTTTTATCAAAAGCAACTTCTTCCCCTGGCGTTTCTGCTTTTCCCAATAGAGGCGAAGAAGCACAGTTTTATGTAAAACATATAACAGGGAAAGTAGAACGGTGACCCTGGGAAAATTACGGCATTAAAAGTAATAAGCCTGCCATTGTCAATAAAGCACACAGACGCCATGCTGTGCTATCTTGAGTATAAAGGTGACATTTTTACAGTTATTCCGACAGTGACTTCTGCAATTGTAACTGCATTTTGAACACCATGCTCTCACACAGAGAATCTTTCCGGAGAATGAAGATTTCTGAGGGCTTTTTCCTTCAAGGCCCAGGTCGGGCATCTTGTTCTTAAGAATGCCCTGTAGCCTGAGTTATCTGCTCCCCAAATATCTTCTTCTCATGAAAATGAGTTCCATATTTGGGGATTGTTTACTGGTCTTTTCCACCCACTAGATTATGAGCTTCACAGGAACCACATATTATTCAGTTTTGAATTCTGTCTCCAGTGCCTGGCTTTATAAATGTTAGTAAAGTTGAATAAGCCATGAACCTTATGGCTCATCACATCCTTTAATCCAAAGAGATTATATCTGTGGGGCAACTAAGTTAGATTAGAGACATTGACTAATAACTTCTAACCCCAAGATGCTATTATTTTAGAACACGCTAATTTTTTTGGCTAAATCAGGAGGTGAATGAGGCTCTAAGGCAAAAATTAAAAAAGTGTTTGACTGGTTGAGAATATAAGGAAAGAAAATAATTTCTCCTAAGCATAATCCTTCATTTCCAAGGGTAAGGTGAAGTGTCACAAGAATAGAATGGAAATCGGGAAAGACATATACAAAGCTGTATGCATAAAATTATAGAAAGACAGAAGCATTAATTCTCATTTTTAACAAAAAAAGTCAAGAGTTGGAGTCTAGAAGTTGTGATAACCCAAATTCTTCCTGCAAGATAAAATTGGAAACCCCCCATTTTTATGAAAATAAATTCTTACTTCATAGACATAAGTTAAGAATGAAAGTGAGGCTTGTTTCCTTTTAAGGATCAGTGGCTCAAAGGAGGTAGAATCCACTGATGATCAATGCAAAAAAAAAAGGAAAACGTGAGGTTTTATTTTTCAAAAGGAGAGAAATGTAAAACATTAGACTGTTTTAAGTTATATGAAAGGAATGGAGAACATAAACATTCAATAAATAGAACAAATAAAGTATATATGCACTTTCATTCACTACTATTCATAGGTATAGGAATAAGAAAGAGGATTAATAAGAGAGTGAGTGAGTGAGTGAGTGAAGAGAGAGAGGGAGAGAGAAACGAAAGACTAAAGGCACTAACGTAAGAGGTATGCTGACAGAAGAGGTATGATGAGAATATTTGTTCAGAGTGAAGACTATTTTAGAAAGGGAATATTTTGAGATTTTGAATGCATTCTTTTGAAAACTTACTTTGGTTGCTGAAACAAGGAACATGGTGTAGGGGGGCTGGGAGGGGTACAGAAAATAGGTTCCATTGGCTGCCATTTCTCTCGCTGGAGATCTTCTGAGCATCAATTTGCCCTCATCTGACACTAGTCAGAATTCCTGAAGTAGGATGGGGCTTAGGGATGCTTGCACTGCTGTTAACACACTTCTTCCTTCACGACCCAGTGGAAATGGGTAAATTAATTCAGCATAGAAGATTTTGCATTTATAAAAGAGACTAGAGGCCTGTTGCATGAAAAGATTTGTGCAATAGGCCTTCCCTTCCCCTGGCTGCCAGCACCGGTTTTCCTCTGGCACCCAGGACCCAGGCCTTCGCTCTGGCCGGAGCCGCCTTCAGTCTTCGCTCCACCGCTTCACACCATATGCAAATTAACCGCCATCTTTGTTGGTGGTAAATTTGCATATTGCGCTGATTAGCCAATGGGAGGCATAGTGAAGGTACAGTCAATTACCATGTTTGTCTATTATTAGATAGGATGCTTAAGCAGAGAGCCCTTCCTTGACACAGTATAATTAACCATGGCTCACCCATGTGTCCACTAATAACTTTGTTATGGGAAGCACTTCTGGATTGATTCTATGTTAAACCTTTTAATTTTATTCTTATGTAACTATATACTGGAGATATACTACAGATAAGCAGATTTGCACAGGTTTTTCACCCTTATTATTACACCTTTAAAAATATTCCACTTTCACATATTCAATACCGTAGCTATTGATTTGGAAGAAGGTACTATGTAACATTGTGAGCTTATTATTTTCATGTTAATGTGCTCTTGAATCATTAAATGTCTTCTGTCACTGACTGCTTCTTGTGCCCACGTTATTATGTGTTATTGATCCACAAGGACTTTGTGATGCAATCAAGTTTTTTTTCTATTTTTTCTATTGATGTTCTATTCAATGTCATTTAAAACTCTGTTAACTCAATTGTAACATTTTTGTTTTGCAGAGTTTATACTATGGGTAATAGATACCATGCTAGTGACTGGATTTGAATGTTTTATGGCTGTGACTCCATACTGCAAAATCACTTCTAGCCCCACTTGTTGATTTATAAGCCTATTTCATTTCTCCTTAGCTCAGCAACATGTTTCAATTAAATGGAGCATTATTATAAAAAGTTCTCTAACAAAGTGAAAGAGACCTATTTAGGTGTGTGTTTTAAACAAACTAACATCAAATATTCATCCCCTAACTCTTCCCCATGTGGTAAAATATGACAAATAAAAATGTTTATAGACTGTGACCTTTTCCTCTCAGAATAGAAATGATTTCTAGCAAAGGAGATATTCAAAACTTAGCTGTGCTGGCCCTGTATATATGGGAACCAGAGGCTTGCATAAGGTCCCCTAACAGGATGGATGAAATCCCATCTGTAACATTCAGAGTACTGATGAGATTCTCCACTAATCACTCCTCTTCAATTGAATTGGGCCAAGTCTTTGCTATTTCTTTCTCTCTGCTGGTACTCTGGAAATAGAGGTATGTTACATTTTCCTTAAAGGGACAGATTTAAAATTAAAATTTTTTTTATTGATTTCAGAGAGGAAGGGAGACGGAGAGAGAGATAGGAACATCAATGATGAGAGAGAATCAGCTGCCTCCTGCACACCCCACACTGGGGATTGAGCCTGCAACCTGGGCATGTGCCCTGACCAGGAATCAAATCTTCACCTGGTTCATGGGTGGATGCTCAACCACTGAGCCACACTGGCCAGGCAAGGAGATAGATTTTAATAGTAGAAATAGAAACAATTACTTGGCTATGTCATGATAATCATCATGATAACCAGTACCAAGTTAATTCTGATATCATGGTATATCTTAAGCCAAAATGCACTTGCTCTCTGAACTCCAAACATAGCTAAAATGATGTTTGCTTCTTTTTTCCCAAGGGGAGGATATTATAACAATTCTAGTGGCACAGTACACAAAATTCATGCATGGGGGAGGGTTCCCTCAGCCCAACCTCCACCCTCTCTAATGGGGGACCCCTTGGGGATGACCAACTGCCGGTTTAGGCCGGATCCCACAGGCCATCCCACAGGGATTGGGCCTAAACTGGCAGTTGGACATCCCTCTCGCAATCTGGGACCACTGGATCCTAACTGCTGACTTGCCTGCCTGATCACCCCTAACTGCCTCTACCTGCCTGCCTGATTACCCCTAACCCCTCTGCCTGCCTGCTTGATCACCCCTAACCTCTCTGCCTGCCGGCCTGATCACCCCTAACTGCCCTCCCCTGCCAGCCTGATCTCGCTCCCAACTGCCCTCCCCTGATGGCCTGATCGCCCCTGACTGCCTCTGCCTTGGCCCCCACCACCATGGCTTTGTCCGAAAGGAAGTTGGATGTCGGAAGATGGCCGGTTGACCTGATCTAATTAGCATATTACCTTTTTATTAATATAGATAGATTATATAAATGGGGGAGGGAAGCCTTTTTCAGCAGGAGGAGATGCTCTTAGCAGACAAATATACATAATCCCTATATCTGTACTGATAGCCAGACATATGCACTATACTGCCAAACCGGACATTAAAAAATTGAACTGCTTTCTTACACCTTACACCAAACAGCTGTTGCCCTTAAAACCCCTCCACAGCCCCCATCTTAAGTTCTGCCTTTGCAGTTCACCCAGATTTGGTTCTAATTGGTTGGTTTCTATGCCAATCAGCGTCAAAAGCTCTGCCTCCTAGGCAGACATCTTGTGAGGGTGTGAGGGTTAATTTGCATACTACCTCTTTATTATATAGGATTCTATAAAAAACACCTAAAACACTGTATGTCCTCTCGGAGAAAGTGTCCATTTAAGTCCTTTGCCCATTTTTAAATTAGATTGTTTATCTTCCTTTTGTTAAGTTGTATGAGTTCCTTATATATTTTTATATTAATCTCTGTCAGATGTACCATTGCCAAATATGTTCTCCCATACAATATGCACCCCTATTTTCATAGCAGCACAGTTTACAATAGCTAAGATCTGGAAACAGCCCAAGTGCCCATCAGTAGATGAGTGGATAAAAAAGCTGTGGTACATTTACACCATGGAATACTATGCGGCTATAAAAAAGAAGGATCTCTTACCCTTTGAGACAGCATGGAGGGACCTGGAGAGTATCATGCTAAGTGAAATAAGTCAGTCAGAGAAAGACAAGTATCACATGATCTCACTCATATGTGTAACGTAAGTAACAAAACACGAACAGAGTGGATCCAGAAACATGGAAGCATGGAACAGAGTGCAGAATCTCAGAGGGAAGGAGGGGGAGCGTGGGTGAGAGGTAACCAACCAAAGACCTTGTATGCATATATGCATAACCCATGGACACAGACAATATGGTGGTGAGGGCCTGGGGCCGGGGGATGGACTGGAGGGAGTCAAAGGGGGAACAGAGGGGACATATGTAGTACTTTCAACAATAAAGAATTATAAAAACAATAAAGTAAACTTTGGGTACAAAAAATAAGTATAAAGCATTTCTAAGCTTACCTCTTGGATCAGGACTATAATAATGAGAACTCAAATTCAAGCTGACGTTTGTCCTTGTCACAAACAAAGCACTTTTCTATTTATGTTTACAGCATTGAAAAATGCATAGTATCCTGCAGCACAAGGGGGGAGATTTATAATAAAGCCCTTTATCTCAGTGCATGAATATACCTGTAAATCATTCAACAGGCTCACATTAAATATAAACCTCAAAGCAGCAGATGTATCAAACAAACAATAAAATTTGTGTGTCTGCACTATCTGTATCTTTGTTTCTCTGTGTAAGCATGAATGTCTTGCTAAACTCTCTAGTCCAGAGCTATCTCATTGTTCACTCAACATATATTTACATTGGGACCATATACAGGCGGGGGCAAACATGGGCTTACACTTATATGTCACCAGTAGAAATACATTTTAAATATTATAACACAAATAGGTTAAAAGTAAAAGGATGGTGAAAGATAATTATACTAACACTTACCAAATGAAAGCTTTAGTTGCTATTTTAATGAGAAACAAAAAAGATATTAGAGCAAGGAATATTGCCAGGGATTGAGGAGGCCATGAAAACAGGGCTAACTCATCAAGAGGACATAACAAACTTAAATGTTTATTAACCTAATAAAACAGCTTTAAAATACATGAAGCACAAACTGATAGAGCTATAAGAAGAAATAGACAAATACACCATTATAGTTGGAGGTTAATAGTTCAATAATTGATAAAATAAGTAGATGGAAAATCAGCAAAGACATAGAAGACTTCAATAACACTATCAAACAACTTTACCTGATTGACATTTTAGAACAATGCACTCAATAAGAGCATCAAAACATCTCCATTTCATTACACAAGGAACATTTACCAAAATAGACCATATTCTGGAACATAACACAAGTGTGAATACTAGTAAATTTAAAAGTATGTATGTTACAAAAATTAGGTTCACTAACCACAATAGAATTGATTATCAATAATATAAATATGTGTAACATCCCCAAATATTACAGAATTAAATAATATAACACACTGTAAAATAACACATGGATTAAAGAAGAAATCAAAAGAGAAATTACGGAGTGCAATCATGTGCCACTTAATGATGGAGCTACATTCTCAGAAATGCATTGTTCGGCAATTTTGTCCTTGTGCAAGCATCCTAGAGTGCGCTTACACAAACCTAGGCTGTGTGGTATAGTTTATTGCTCGGAGACTACAAACCTCTATAGCATACCACTGTACAGAACAATATGAGAATAAATTATGCACAAGAGAAAATAATGCTATCAAGAAATGAAGTACACGCAAGATGAATCAGGCTGTTACCAGCCTAACATGGCATACTGTTTTACAACAAACTGTTATATTTTTACAAGTAGTAAGAGTACATTATAAAGTAATGATAAAAAGTATAATATAGTAAATATATAAAACAGTTACATCATCTTAATATCATTATCACGTATTATGTAATTTATATAATTGTACCATTATATGCTAGACTCTTTTTTAAATTTTTTTTATTTCTTAAAGTATTACAAAGAGTATTACACATGTCTCCTTCCCCCCCCCTTGACATTCCCCCAGCTTCCCCCACCCCCCAGTGTCTTGTGTCCATTAGTTATTCTCATATGCATGCATATAAGTCCTTCGGTTGATCTCCTACTCCCCCCAACCCTCCCCAGGGTTCCCACTGTAGTTTGACAGTCTGCTCAATGCGGCTCTGCCTCTGTATCCATTTTTGTTCATCAGTCTGTAATGGTCCTTATTATTTATAAATGAGTGAGTTCATGTGGTATTTTTCTCAGCTTCCCAGGGGCCATCTCAGCCTCACAGGGGCCGTCCCAGTCTCACAGGGGGCCGTCTCAGCCTCACAGGGGCCCGCCTCAACCTCACAGGAGCTGCCTCAACCTCACAGGGGCTGTTTCAACCTCACCAGGGCCATTTCAACCTCACCGGGGCCGTTGCAAGCTCACCGGGGCCATCTCAAACTCACCGGGGCTGTCCCAACCTCACCAGGGCCGTCCCAACCTCACCGGGGCCATCTCAACCTCACTGGGGCCGTTTCAGCCTCACCAGGGCCGTTTCGACCTCACTGGGCCGTCTCGACCTCACTGGTGCCGTCTTGATCTCACTGGGGCCATTTCAACCTCACCGGGGCCGTTGCAAGCTCACCGGGGCTGTTGCAAGCTCACCGGGGCTGTCTCAGCCTCACAGGGGCCATCTCAACCTCACAGGGGCCGTCTAAATCTCACTGGGGCCATCTCAGCCTCACCGGGGCCGTTTCAGCCTCACCGGGGCTGTTTTGACCTCACTGGGGCCGTCTAGACCTCACCGGGGCCATCTCAACCTCACCAGGGCCGATTCAACCTCACTGGGGCCGTCTCAACCTCACATGGGCCATTTCAACCTCACCGGGTATGCTAGACTCTTATACAACTAGCATTGTGGTAGGTTTGTTTACAGCAGCACCACCCAA
>NW_005871124.1:2981327-3017133 GCF_000147115.1 Myotis lucifugus
GCACCTATGATATTGTGATGGGCACAATGTCACTAGGTTATAGGAATTTTTCAGTTCCATTAGAATCTATGAGACCATATTTCTATATGTGGTCTGTTGTTGACTAAATTTTGTACTAAGTGAAAATGAAAACCCAACATATCAAAATTCATGGACTGTTTCTAAAGTAGTACTTAAGAAGAAGTTTATAGCACTAAATGCTTATATTAGAAAAACCAGTCTCAATCAATGACCTAAGCTTCCACCTAAAGAAACTAGAAAAAGAAAAGCAAAGTAAGCAGAAGAAAGGAATTAATAAACATCAAAGCTAAATTCAGTGGAACAGAAAACAAAGAAACAGAAAAGTAAATCAATGAAACCAATACTTCTTAGTTTGAAAAAAAAACACAATAAAATTGCTAAACTTTTAACTAGATCTCTTAGGAAAAAGAAAGACAAAGTACATAATACTAATATCAGGAATGAGAGAGGTGATATTACAGATATCAGATATACTAAAAGGGTAAGAAGTGAATGTCATGAATAACTTTATGCTAATAAATTTGAAAATTTAGATGAAATGCAAAAAATTCCTTGAAAGATAATCTACCAAGCTTCCTCAAGAAGACATAGAAAAACCTGGCCTGTGTGGCTTTGTTGGTTGGGCATCATGACATGCACTGAAAGGTTGAGGGTTAAATTTCATTCAGGGTATATGTCTGAGTTGTGGGCTCTATCCCCAGTAGCACTCCCTTCCTCTCTGAACTCTATATCTATATCTATCTATCTATCTATATCTATCTATCTATATCTATCTATCTATCTATCTATCTATCTATCTATCTATCTATCTATCTATCATCTATCTATCATCTATCTATCATCTATCTATCTATATCTATCATCTATCTATCTATCTTCTAATTATCTAGCTATCTAGCTATCTCTATCTCTATCTATCTCTATCTCTATCTCTATCTCTATCTCTCTTTCCCTTCCTCTCTCTAAAAATCATTTTAAAATATTTTTAAAAGAAAAAAATAAGACATAAATAATCTGTGTAGGCCTACATCCATTTAAAAATTGATTTTATAGTTGAAAATCTTCCCACAAAGAAAACTTTATGCCCAAATAGCTTCACTGATAAATTCTACCAAATATATCTTTCATTTGACAGAACATGGCATATATTAAATCTTTCTCTCTTCCAATCTTTCTGTCTCTCAGTCTTGACCCTGATTCCCTTCCAGAGCTCTATGAGAATAGCTGAAAGCACAATTGGGTTCATCATTTATTCAGCATATATAACCCAGCTATTTAAAAATTTACTGCTGAGATGCACATCATCACTGAAGTTCAAATAAAACACACTAAGTATAAGTTCCATTTTTCAAAAGGCTTATCCGATAATCAAACAAGAGAAAGTAGAAAGTCTGGCTTTTAATTGCAGAATCAGGAAAAATATCTAGGCCTTATTCAATCAAACGTTTGAAGCCAAGCAAACTCCTTGGGAAAGCTTAATTTTTTTTATTACCAATTTATGAGTTTAGGGATGAAATGCTTTAGGAGCCTCATTGCTAAGTCAGAGGAATCAATATTTTTCTGTTAACAGGCAACCTGTCACATAAACAAATCAGCTGAATACCTCTATTTAGTAGCTCCCAAAAATGCCTGCTTGAGAGGCATACAAAGCCAGTTCTTGGCTGTATTTTGCCATCCCCAGCCAGGTCAGTAAAAGTCTTTCCGGCTTCCGTTTTAGTGAACCTATGTATCACTCTAATTCACTTTGCTAAATTCTATGTTGTAATTTGTTGGTTTGCAAACAAAGCTTGTCTTTGCTGTCATTTGGGAAAGGGGAATATGAGGATTTAGGTTGATTCCATTTATCACACCCTTCTCCTTCTTTTGGAGTGATAAATATAGTAGATTATAAAGTCTCCTGGCAAGGCTAAGGTTATGACTTTGAAGGATAGAGAAGAAAGAAAGACCCTGAGGGTAAAGTAACTACTTTTCTAAAGGGTTCTCATTCACACAGCTACAGTAGTTCAGTGTCCATATTGTATTTTGTCTTTCACCCTTCTGAATCCTAAATAAGAGCGGTGCTTTAAAATTATTAAGTAGAGATAGAAGGGCATGATGTTAAGAGGTACTGCTATATGATGAATGAGTCTTTGACTTGTCATCAAGTTATACTCAGACCTGTCCTAGCCTTCAACAAAGAGAATATTCACTCATTCAATCAATACCAATTCAACCAATACTAGGCCCTGGAATTGTGCTTTGTTGCTATGAATTAAATAATCTTTAAGATGCAGTTTTTTCCTTGGGGATAATGTATACTAATAAAAGGGTAATATGCTAATTAATCTGATAGACCGGACGTCTTCTGAATGTCCTTCCTGACAAAGCCGGGGGCGTGGCAAGCCTGCAAACTGCCCACAGCCCCTTGCCCTGGCTGGCCCCACCCCCCAACAGGGACCCCTCCCCCCCCCGATCCGGGGCCCTCTTCAGGGCAGGCCAGCCGGCCCCCACCTGTGCACCAGGCTCTATCCTATATAATAAAAGGGTAATATGCAAATTGACCCTAACAGCAGAACAACCAGAACGACCACTGGACCAGTCACTATGAGGCACACTGACCACCTCTTGGTTCCTTTTCCAGGCCAGCAGGCTCTGATCGCCTGAAGGTGAATGGGGAACCGGGGGTGGGTGGTGGCGGGGGGCAGGGCTGGCTGCGGGCAGCTGGGGAAGATTGCCTTGATTGCAGACCAGGCCTAGTGACCGTACCTGCACACAAAATTTGTGTGCCGGGCCTCTAGTATTTGAATATAAAGCACTATTTTACATGTAAACTGATTTATGAAATACAATAAACATATGACCTTTTAAGAAAAAATACTGCATATAGTAAGATATTCCTTTGTGTGTATATTCATGTGTGTGCTCACATGTGTCTTTTAGCTCTTCGTTACAGCACATACTGGTAAGGAGATGTATGTCAGACAGCATCTATCAAAGAAACGGCTCAGTACTGGTACGTGAGCACCTGGCTCCACCCTGCTTCTGCTGCCCAATGGTTTTGTGATATCAGGAAGGTCCCTTCTCTGATAATCACCCTTATACTAGTATTTTTAATATATTTTGTATTGATTCAGAGAAGAAAGGAGAGGGAGAGAGAGACAGAAACATCAGTTATGAGAAAATAACATTGATCAGCTGCCTCCTGCAGGCCCCACACTGTGGATTGAGCCTACAACCCGGGCATGAGCCCTGACCGGGAATTGAACCATGACCTCCTGGTTCATAGGTGGACGCTCGACCACTGAGTCAGACCAGCTGAGCACTCTTATTTTTTAATATAAGGTAACAATCACAAAATACACTTTTACCATATTGACTGTAAATCAGTGCCTTCCCTGCCTATCTGATTAGGTCATTGTGAGGTGCCAAAGAGATAACATCAAGGCAGTGGCTTGCAAAGAATGGAGCTCTTAACAAATGCAAAATATTCATCTTGCTCCTCCATTACCTTGTCTACTTCTAAAAGAATCTGAAAGCAAAGTCCTCTCTATTTGGCTGGAAGTGGGAGATCTAACTGGCTTTCTTTTACCATCATGCTTCTTGCCAAAGACTAAGTAATAACTCCCCCTATAGTCCTTTCAGCTCAGTCCTGAAGCGACCACTGGAATGTCAAAGAGGCCACTGCGGTATGAATCCTGGACCAAACGCCATGGGAGAGGCCTGCTATCCATGCCTCCCTCAACGTTTAATTCCTCTTTTAATTGAGGAAATGTGTTGGCTTGCAACCACGGGGATTATTATCCAGTGTTTACACTGGCCATGAGAAAACAGTAACCTGTTTCCACGGCAACAAGATTTCCTATGAGATTTTTTTTTCCTAACTGGACTTTCTAAAAAGAAAACATCTACCACTCTTTCTCATACTAGTAAGAATACTGGGGCACTGTATCAGCTATCTATGGCTGTGTAACAAATTACCCAAAATGTACAAACATTTATGATCTCCCAGTTTCTATGCATCAGGAGTTTGGGAGCAGCTGACCAGGTCCTGAAGATACCACCTGGGGCTTCAGTCTCATCTCAGGGAAGATCTACTTCCAAGCCCACTCACATAGTTATTGGGAGGATTCAGTTTTGGGGGAACAGTTGGACCGAAGCCCTCAGGTTCTCATTGGCTGTTGGCCAGAAGCCTCCTTCAAGTTTTTGTCCCAAGGACATACCCATATGGCCGTTCACAACACAGCAATTTGCTGCCTCCAAAGTGAGTGCTTTCTGAGAAGAAGCAGTAGAGGGCTTTGGGTAACCTCATTTCAGGAGGGACACCTCATGATGTTTGCCATATCCTATCAAGTAGAATGAAACATTAGGTCCAGCCCACACTCAAGGGGAGGGGATTACACAAAGGGCATAACTACCAGGGGGCAGGGACCGCTGGAGACCCTCTACAGGAGCAGTTCTCAACCTGTGGGTCGCGACCCCTTTGGGGGTCGAACGACCCTTTCACAGGGGTCGCCTAAGACCATCGGAAAACACATATATAATTACATATTGTTTTTGTGATGAATCACTATGTTTTCATTATGTTCAATTTGTAACCATGAAATTGGGGGTCACCACAATGTGAGGAACTGTATTAAAGGGTCGCGGCATCAGGAAGGTTGAGAACCACTGCTCTACAGGTTGTTGACCACAGGCATTTAACTCACTTGGCTTAGATGCCTGGTAAAAACAAAACAAAACAAAACATTTTTTTGCCACAGTCAGTTAGTGGCTTGTCAGCCAATGAAAAATATTTGTTGTGTACTGTATTGTCTTTATGTAGGAGTTAATTAGTAAGCCAGGTGTTTGGACAGTACAAAATATGCTTGAGTTTTTCCTAAAGCATTTGCATTATCTCCTCCTGTTATAACACATGGAACTTACAGTATATTTATTTCTTTGTTTTATTTACTCTGTAATTATAGAATGTAGAAAGTAAACATTATCTGAGGACATGGAATGATCTATTCTAGGTAATCATGTCGAGGAAGTCTTCATAAGCACATAAACTTTATAGAGGTAACATAGCATAGAGCGTGAGAGTATTGACTCTGACATCAAGGAGTTTTAAATTCAAATCCTGACTCAGCTGCTTAGTAGTGGTGTTACTTTGGGCAAGTAAGTTAATTTCTCTGTCAGTTTATTTACCTACATCATGAGGATTAAAATAGTTTCTGCATCATAGGGTTATCGCAAAGATTAAATACAGTTATGCATTTAAAAAGAGAAGCACTGAACCAAGCACACAATCAGCACTAAATAAGTGTCATATTGTTCTATGATTTGTTGGGATTTTGATGTAGGGCAAAGGTCACTAGATCAATTCTGATTGAAGAACCTGGAATCCAGGGCTCATTCTAGTATTAGGTAGCACCCTCTACCCTATGATATTACTTTTTCCTTTATATTTCCAATTATACTAAAATTTGAACGTGCTTTAATGAATCTTAAGAATATTTTTCACTTTTTCCCCCTCACACCTATTTTCTTATAGTTTTGACATATTCCTTAGCAAAAAATAAACATTGTAGTTTTATGGAAACCAATTTTTAGGTAAACATGATGGATCAGAGAAAGAATTCCTACCTCCACCAAGGCTGCAGAGTGACTTATGGACAATGTCAGGTTAAAATGAGCTAGTTTCCCATGCCGATATGAAACAGACACTAGGAATTATGTCCTTCTTGGTCTCTGACTCTGCTCCTTAAAAGGTTATTTATTCTGATCCACTTCTTTATTATTTTCTGACTTTTGCCATTATTTTCTCATGAGCAGACATCACTCTAAGTTTTCTTACTGGTTTTGTCCAAGGGGCAAGTTTACAAAAAGCATTGACCGAGTCCTCTGGCCTTTATTTTGATGAGACTTCGTATACTAGTACTTCCTGCAACAGAGTCAATGTGTACATTCTGGTATGAGTTTGTCAGCCCCAGTCTTGGGATTTGGGGGCCCATTCCCCCTCCACTCCCACCTCTATGTTTCCACTTGCATCTGGTACTAACCAGAGGGGGCTGATGAGACTAAAGACTCCTATTGTGTCGTGTTTCCTTGGGAACTTCAGAGTTCAACATTTATGCTCATTTGCGCCTCTGAGTTCTTATTAGTTTGATGCCTTCGGTTGCCTGGGGCATAGAGAATAATGTGTGTTTTGATTGATAGCTTGGAGTTGCAATAGATAATTGATGCCACTCATCCTTAGCCAGTTCGTGCTACCCAAATAGTATAGTTTTGTGCGACAGAAATAATATTCTATTAAAAAAGAGAAAAAACTGGGTAGCAGCAGGTTACTCTTGTAAATAAATATGCTTTGAGGTATTACTTGAAAATAACTGAACTAGGCCTTCACCCAAAACCTTGAGTACACCCTGTGTTTAACATCGCTGGAGAATTTAACACCAGTCAGCTTCTTTTTCTCTCGCCCTAAGAGAGTTTCATCCTATGTGGAATCAAATAGGGATGCTGAAAGAATCAACAATTACCAAACATGAAGTGTATGCCAGGCTCTGGTCTTGGTACAGTTTATCTGGTTAGCTCATCTGGTTGATGCTCACAACAACTTTGAGAAGTACTACTAACCCCATACTACAAATGGGAAAATTGAGGTTCAGAGAAGGCTCTAGAACAGTGATGGTGAACCTTTTGAGCTCGGCATGTCAGCATTTTGAAAAACCCTAACTTAACTCTGGTGCTGTGTCACATATAGAAATTTTTTGATATTTGCAACCATAGTAAAACAAAGACTTATATTTTTGATATTTAGTTTATATATTTAAATGCCATTTAGCAAAGAAAAATCAACCAAAAAAATGAGTTCGCGTGTCATCTCTGACACGCGTGTTATAGGTTCGCCATCACTGCTCTAGAATTACACATCGATGGTTGATCTAGGATTTAATCTCAGCTCTGTCTGCATCTATTCTAAAGGCTCAGTCCTATTATGCTGAGCAGAAGGACACTGAACTATTGTTGAGGCCCAGCTAGATGTCACAATAAGTGCTAATATCTATATAGCACTTCCAAGCACTGTTGTAAGTTTTAATTAATTAAGTCCTCATAACAACCCTCCATTTTACAGATGAGAGAACTGAAGTATGGGCTGCTCAACATCATAGAGCTTTAAAGTGGCAAAGCTGGAACCAAGGTGGGCAGTATAGCTCCACAATCTCAATAATACATCCAGCCTCCTATACTCACCAGCATATTTGATTAATTAATCAGATTACTAGCAAATGCACTGCTTCCGTTGTCTACTGCTACATAAGAAACTACCCAAAAACTTAGTGGACTGAAAAAAATAATTTTATTTTGCTCATGAGTTTATGAGTCAGGAATTCATAAAGGGCTCAGCTGGGCCCTTACTAAATCCATGTGGGATTAGTTGGGGTGACTGAGGCTAGAGCTACTTAAAAGGTGACTCCATTACTACATGCTTAGTGCTTTGTTCTCTCTCTCTCTCTCTCTCTCTCTCTCTCTCTCTCTCTCTCTCTCCCTCCCCATATGGGATCTCATCTTCTATGTGTCTTGGGCTTCTCACAACGTGGTAGTTTTAGGTTGGTTACACTTATAACTGCTAAATATTCACAGGCCCACCCAGATTTAAAAGGAGAGAAACAGACTCCTTCTCTAGCTGGGCTAGTAGAAAGGTCACATTGCAGAAGAGCATGTGAGGTGGGTCATTTCTGCAACACCCTCCTCCCCCACACCATCAGCTATGGTCTAGAGAGGTGGTTCTCAACCTGTGGGTCGCGACCCCTTTGGGGGGTCGAATGACCCTTTCACAGGGGTCGCCTAAGACCATCGGAAAACACATCTATAATTACTTATTGTTTTTGTGATTAATCACGATGCTTTCATTATGTTCAATTTGTAACCATGAAAATACATCCTGCATATCAGATATTTCCATGACGATTCATAACAGTAGCAACATTACAGTGATGAAGCAGCAACAAAAATAATTTTATGGGTGGGGGTCACCACAACATGAGGAACTGTATTAAAGGGTCGCGGCATTGGGAAGGTTGAGAACCACTGGGCTAGAGACATAAATGTCACAAACAGAATCAAACTGGTACAGGAATTTTTGTTTGCCTCGCAGTGCTGTGTCATTTATTTCAGCACTGTCATTTAATAGTGTCCTTATGTAATATAGGAAGGTATGTATTGAATGTTAAATCTACAACCAAGCAATTCAACGGTGTTTGTTGATTGACTGAAATTTCATAATTTTTGTTGCCTAGGAAAATTGTTCAGCAAGAGACACCCATTCTTTACCAAGATTGGAGATAACTTCCAATAGAATGTAAAATATATTGAGGACAGAGGTCAAAATATATTGAGGACAGAGACATTTGTTGTGTGGAATAAGTATTATACATAAACCACAAATGCAAATTGTGCGTGAAGTTGGACTGCTTTCGCAGCTGGAGAAAACGGAGTTTGCCCTTCCTTTACCTTTTTGTTTCATCTCAGCAGACTGGGTGATGCCCACCCAGACTGGTGAGGGCAGATCTTTTCACTTTGTCTACAGAATCAAATGCCAACCTTTTTCAGAAACACCCTCACAGAAAAACCCAGTAGTGTTTTACCCAACTATCTGGGCATTCTTTAAGTCAGTCGAGTTAACACAAACTTAACCATCATAATACATCATTTAAAACAATTAAGTGGATGAAACATACAAAAGATGTCTTTAGCCTCCAATAAAAGATCAATGAACTTGCCCTAACCGGTTTGACTCAGTGGATAGAGTTGGCCTGCTGACTGAAGGGTCCCAGGTTCGATTCCGGTCAAGGGCATGTACCTTGGTTGCGGGCACATCCCCAGTGGGGTGTGTGCAGGAGGCAGCTAAATCGATGTTTCTCTCTCATCGATGTTTCTAACTCTCTATCCCGCTCCCTTCCTCTCTGTAAAAAATCAATAAAATATATAGAGATAAAAAGATCAATGAACTAATAACCAACACAGTAAAAGCAAAGATGTCACAATAGTTTGCAAAAGGGAAAAGTTGTGGGAAAATTGAATGGTCATATGATACATGGTAGTAAAAGTTTTCTGAACCCCAAATAACCTACCTTTTCGCAAAAACACTTAAAAACAGGCTCACCGCTGACACAGAGTGTTTGCACCCACTATTTCACGGCTGGAATCCTCACCACTGCCCCTCCGCCCCCTCCAAGAAAATGCAAATACTCTTTCACTTCAAGTTTTTATACAAATTCCACCTTCTCTGTGAGGTCTTTTCTATATTGCAAATTGCAACTTCCTTTTCCCCCAAATCTTTCTCTCCTTCCTTAGGTTTTTCTCCTTAGCACTCACTATCATCTGACACACAGTATATTTTATTCATTCATTTGTTGTATTATTTGTCTTATCCCATTAGAATGTGATCACTATGAAGGCAGGGAATTTTTTGCTCACTGATGTATCTGCAGCCCCTGAAAGAGTTACACTGTAAATAACAGGTTGTCAACTAAGGTGTGTTGAATGAATGAAAAAATGCATGAATGAATGAATATTTACACAGTGAATACCAGTTTGACATTATCACATCCACCTTATTTATCACATTAATGTTGTTAATTCGTATTTTTGTCATTTTGTGGTTTTGCTCATATTTCATTTGTAAACCTAGTTTTGATTTATAATTGTACTAGAGGCCTGATGCACGAAATTCGTGCAAGAGTAGGCCTTCCTTCCCCCGGCTGCCTGCACCGGCTTCCTTCCGGCACCCAGGAGCCAGGCTTCCCTTGCAGCCCCAGCTTCGTCCGGAAGGTCGTCTGGAAGGATGTCCAGAAGGAAGTCTGGTCTAATTAGCATATTATGCTTTTATTAATATAGATAGTAACAATACATATCAGCAGCTTATCATACCTAGCATTATATCCCTACACATATAAATAACAATAAGAAACAGTACATGTAACACTTGAAGTCTTATTTCTCTAAAAGAGATGCGTACATTGTTCAAATTTTTAAAATAATATTAGAGCCCTGACCGGTTTGGCTCAGTGGACAGAGCGTCAGCCTGTGGACTCAAGGGTCCCAGGTTCGATTCCAGCCAAGGGCATGTACCTTGGTTGTAGGCACATCCCCAGTGGGATGTGTGCAGGAGGCAGCTGATCGATGTTTCTCTCTCATCGATGTTTCTAGCTCTCTATCCCTCTCCCTTCCTCTCTGTAAAAAATCAATAAAATATATTAAAAAAATAATAATATTAGATATGAAGATTGCTTGCTGGTGAGAGTCAGGAGGCGTCCTGCTTCCTGGGTCATTCTGTGATTCAGACTTTGTATTTGATCTTCCACGTCTCCCCTTCACTCTGCCTTGAGTAGCAAGAATTGTATGGAACGTGAACTAGGATATGGCTGTTGAGTAGCATTTTTATAAAAAAAAAAAAGCACTATTACTAAAGCCAGAGCCTCCCCAGCCCATTAGTGTTACTCAAAACTTGTAACAGCTTTGAGAATCCATCTTTTAAATAAGGTCTCATTTCTCTGAAATTGTAGCTATTGCAAAGCACATTCAGAGGTTTATATTTTCCTCTTTAAGTTGATGGGTGTAACTATTAGGCAGTTGTTGAATGCACTGAAAAATCAATTGTCCCGGGGATGATTTCTCCACGAATTGTTCAATCCCAAAGTGCTTTGATGGGGTTAGCTCAGTGCTTCAGATGCTTGCTAAGCTCTTTTTTGTTTGAGCTACTGTTTTTATGATTCTAGAAGGCCCAGGACAGTGCTTTCAAATATAGCAGGAACTCTATAATTTTGAAGGTATTTTATAAAGAGGCTCTTCCAGCCTCCGTCTCAGAGATAAGTATAAAACATTTGATTCTGGGATTTGGAGTACTCCTCCTAGGCCCACTTCTTAGCCCCGTACCAACCATGTCCACCGCATATGGTAATCCTGAAATCCCTCATTTAGTGGCCAAACAACTATTTTGTATCTTGAGCCTCAGAACTCTGTGTAGGAAATCTAACCATCACAAGTGAATGGAAAAAGGGAAAAGTATATGCTTCAGCCTATATGAGGAGTATGGGTTATAGATAGGGACGTTTCCCTTTCTTCCCTTCTCCTCTGAACACACAATATCTATGGCTACTGGATTCTATGGCTGAAGAAAGATTTCTACTGGCTTCTGTGGCTAAAGAAATCCTAAGAAAACAAGATTCCCTCATGATACTGACCACCATACCACATCTTTCTGAGACCAGAGATTCACACTTTAATGTATACATTATCTTACTACTGCATGAAATGCAGAAAAATAATTGTAATTATCATACCATCTTCTTTTAGCATGGTAATTTTGGGCTGCATGTTTCAGGGGGAGTTTTCCATCTTTTCTTCCTTCATAAGCCCCCCTGGAACTGGTAGCAAGCATAGAGTTTATCTTTGCTACTGTCTCATTTTCTCTATGGACTTTGAGGAAGCTTTGTGGGCTTCACTTAACCCCCTGCCCAGCTACATCATTATCATAACCACACAATCACTTATCGCAAAGAGACATGAGCATTGCAAAGCCATCTGTGGAAGTTCTACTATGTGTAAAGCTTCGTATTAACATGTTTTTCCTTCTGTGTCTAATGAGCTCTAACATAGGAATCACGCATTTTCATTCAACATTCATGTCACTGAGCACCTCCAACTGCAAAATCCTAAAAATGTTTTTGGACTTGCTAGTAGCATTTCAAGACCCTCCCTCTTGCCCAAAATGATTATCATATGTGTACCTGATCTCTAGTCTGTTCCATTCTCCAGGTCCTTTATATTTTACACTAATCCTTCCTAAGACTCATCAGAGGCTCATCTTGTCCCTTAATCAACCCTCTTAGCCATGCCTCCTCCTGGGATGCTATATTAGTTATCCACTAGAAACCTGGTGCACAAAATTTGTGCACTTGGAGGGGGGGGCGCGTTCCTCAGCCCAGAATGCACCGTCTCGCAGTCCAGGAGCCCTCTGGGGATGTCCGACTGAGTTTAGAGCAGGCCGAAGCCGGCAGTCAGATATTCTTGGAGCTCCTGCGGAGGTGGGAGAGGCTCCCACCACTGCTGCTGTGCTCACCAGTCTTGAGCCTGGCTTCTGGTTGAGAGGCACTCTCCCTGTGGGAACACACTGACCACCAAGGGGCAGCTCCTGCATTGAGCGTCTGCCCCCCAGTGTCAGTGAGCGTCATAGCAACTGGTCATTCTGCCGTTCAGTTGATTTGCATATTAGCTTTTTATTATATAGGACTAGAGGCCCAGTGCATGAAATTTATGCAGGGGGGGGGGTCCCTCAGCCCAGCCTGCACCCTCTCCAATCAGGGATCAGGCCTAAACCAGCAATCAGACATCCCTCTCGCAATCTGGGACCGCTGGCTCCTAACTGCTCACCTGCCTGCCTGCCTGCCTGATAGCCCCTAACCACCCTGCCTGCTGGCCTAATTGCCATTAACCCATCTGCCTGCCTGCCTGATCGCCCCTAACTTCTCTGCCTGCTGGCCTGATTGCCACCAACTGCTCTACCCTGATGGCCTGATCGCCCCTAACTGCTCTCCTCTGCCAGCCTGATTGCCCCCAACTGCCCTCCTCTGCCGCCCTGGTTGCCCACCAACTGCCCTCCCCTGCCCCACCCCGCCCACCCCCTGCCACCCCACCTGCCAACCTGCTGCCAGCCTTGCTGTGATAGGAACCTGTGGGCCATAGAGGAGGGACTGAGAGGTGCTCCATGCTCTTCCTGGTGACTGGTCGTCTCTCTGGTGGTTTAGGTTGTGACGGCCCTAGGCCAGTGGTCGGCAAACTCATTAGTCAACAGAGCCAAATATCAACAGTACAACGACTGAAATTTCTTTTGAGAGCCAAATTTTTTAAACTTAAACTATATAGGTAGGTACATTGTTATTAACTTAATTAGGGTACTCCTAAGGCTTAGGAAGAGCCACACTCAAGGGGCCAAAGAGCCGCATGTGGCTCACCAACCGCAGTTTGCCGACCACGGCCCTAGGCTATTATTACAGTGGGGCCTTGACTTATGAGTGTCCCGACTAACGAGTTTTTCGAGATACGAGCCGTCTCTCGGCCGATTTTTTGCTTTGAGTTGCGAGCTAAAATTCGGGTTATGAGCCAGCTTCAGATACCCCACCGCTAGTTGGCGCAGCGAACGTCACAGTGAATGCCACATCAGCCCAGCATCACGTGTCTCACTTGTTCACTTTTTGATTTGACATACGAGTGATTTGAGTTACGAGCCCCATCACGGAACAAATTAAACTCATAAGTCAAGGCCCCACTGTAGTATAGATTGCTGTATAAAAATATTACCACAAACTTAGTGGTTTAAAAGAAACACACACTTATTATCTTGCTTTCTGTAAGTCAAGAATCCAGCATGGCTTAGCTGGATCTTATGCATCAGGGTCTCATCTTTAGAGGCTCAAATAGAGCAGAGTCTGTTCTAAATGCACGTGCTTGTGGCAGGATTTAGTTCCTTGGGGGATGTTGTCCACAGGCCACCTTTGCTTCAGACCATCCCAATATCCTCAAACAGTAAGGGAGCGAATCTGCTGGGAAGGCAGAAGTCACCATGGTATGTGGCCTCCTAGTGGAAATGACATCCCATCCATTAATCTATTGGTTGGAAGAAAATCACAGTTCCCTCCCACATGAGAATGGAGGGAAACACACAAAGGTGTGACTATCAGGAGGCAGGGAAAATTGGGGGTCAACCTAGAGTCTTTCCACAACAAAAATGATTTCTAAAACTTTACTTATAAAAATTAAAAAGTAGCACATTTGTGAAAATGTCCAGTTGTACCAGATACTGTTTATATCTCCTTAATATTCCCCTGGACTCAACCAATTTTAGTGCACTCTGGCTTGACTTCCAACTGCTAGCATCTGTATCTCTGTGTTCGAGTCTGGAGAGGAAGAAGTCATTTTCCTCTACCATTCTATGTCCTCCTAGCTCGTCTAAGAATTAAAGTGACAAGTCACAGATTAACAGGAGAAAAATCTATCCATCAAATTTTGTATGTACGGAGGTTCTATAAGAATATGGAGAGGCTCAAGGATAAATTGGGCAGTTTAAGTTTCTATGCCATCTTTTCAAAATATAGTTTTTTATTGATTTCAGAGAGGAAAGAGAGGGAGAGAGAAACATCAATGATGAGAGAGAATCATGGATCGGCTGCCTCCTGCATGCCCCCTACTGGGAATTGAGCCTGCAACCCGGGCATGTGCCGTGAACCAGAATTGAACTGTGACTTTTCTGGTTCATGGGTTGCTACTCGACCTCTGAGCCACACTGGCCGGGCAGTTCATATGCCATCTGGAGCTAAGGAGAAAGGGGTAATGATTTGGGACTTCAAAGAGGAATGTAATTCACATGGAGATTGAATGATTAGTAAAGAAATGTCCGCTGTCCCCTGCAGAGGCAATGGATACAGAGCTACTCTCATCACCAGGCCCTGCTGAGTCACCCAGCTCCATCTAGCCCAAGTTCTTTTTAAATGTCTCTGGTGATAATTCTTTTCTTAGAGCAAGCACTTTATTTAAATTATTTTAGGCAGTTAAGGTGGGGGTAACAATAAAAACTTTCTGAGTCTTCTGTTCTTAAAAATAATTATCCTCAAACCCCAAAATGTATCAAAAAGACACACATGTGGGGGTGGAAATTTTACTCCCCTATAAGACCTTCTCTGATGCAGGAACCTGTTCCTCCAGATGGTCCATTTTTTCTTTCTTCCACCATGATGGGTTGTTTTGAGATGCAATAGTTCATACGGCCTTTCTGAAAATGCTTCATAAATCCAGGCAATTGCCTACACTTGTTATGCAGTGGTGGCTAGCTTGAAAACACATCCTCTAATTTTTCTTCTGCCTTCCCTACTTCATTACTCTTTTTCCCTTCCCTCCTGCTTTCTTGGGCTTGTTCTCTCCAATTAAGTATGGTATATAAGCTTTTTGACTAAACCTCTGTTTTCTAGGTAACCCCCGCTAAAACTTGTAAAATCTAATATTTAAAATTTGGCATGGACCTAGTAGAAGGTTAGGATACTGGGGCATTCAGAGGAATGAGGACATGTTTTTATTTATCATTCCATTTCCAAACTCAGAGCATTTTTAAAATACTTATACTTCTCCTGTGCCTCCAGGAGCCTATCAAGTTTAAACTCTGTCCTGAGGTTACCCTGAAGTATTAATACTTCTGCTCTCCTGGTTCTATTTTTCATAAACAAAATTGAATGTGTATCCTTCTTCTTGAGGCCTGTTTCAGTGCTGAGAAGTTTGTTGATTATGTGATATTCTACTTCTTTACCCTCCAGGTATTCCTGTTGATCTTTCAGGGTCACGGTTCACCTTGTGAGTTATAAAACTATCAAGGGAGAAAGAGTAGTTCTAGCCAAGATACAATTTTAAGGAGACACAAAACAAAATGGAGAAAAAGGGCCCTCAGGCTTCTCTGCCCTTCTAAAGTCAAAATCCAAAAAAATAAAAAATAAATAAGCAGGCCACACACAAGGAAGCAGACAAACTTTGTTTTGCTGAGAGGACTCTTTTTCCTGGGCGAACTCCAAGAAGAAACATGCGCTGAGTGAGTCACAGAGTAAGTAGGGCAGAGTTTGCCTTTTAGGGAATGCAATCGTGTGGGTGTACCCATGGCCCCTCGGGGATGCTCACCAGGCACAGCTTCCTGTATCCCAGCCTATGGCAGGCATCAATCTGTCATGTGGAACTCTCACATCCTCATGAACTCACTCTCGTTTTGTTCCTGTGCCTACCACAAACTGAGTTTTCAGAGGGAGCTCATCTCTCTGATCGGCCCTCTTCGTGAAGAGGTTGGGTGGGGTAGCGTTAGATCTGTGCAAGTCAAAGTAGAAATTTGCACAATGTGGATTGAGAGCTACTTGATGGAATGTTATAGCAAAGAGACCCAAGGTGGGTTCTGAGATCAGTGTATGGGACCAACAGTGGGATTCGCTAGAGGAGGAATTTGAGGAGAAAATTCTAACGGTCAAGGTAAATGGCCCGGTGTAGTACCAGTTTCAGAAGGCTGCTGCCCATGACTGGGTGTTTATGGGACTGGGCAGTTCAGTGTGATTCAAAGGACCAAAGGCAGCAGAGACACGTCTCTAAAGTCAATCAATATGTCTAATTTCAGTGGAGGATAGACTCACAATCTAATAACTCATGATTTAGCAGCTTTTTGTGGCAGTTGTTTCTCCCTAGAAGCGAACTCTTTCTTCCAATGCAAGCTTATAAGGAGTTGTAATAAATACAACAGACCAGAAAGAAGCTGCTCTAGTTAAGAATGAGTTAGTAGAGATGGATGGATTCTATGTTTTCCCGGCCTCTCCAAAATCTGAAACCCCGAATTCCTTCTATGTCATTTCCAGACCTCCATGGGTTGTTATATGAAACAAAAATTCCATGTTACCTGAGAGCGGAAGTGAGGAAATGGGCGTAGAGCATTGGGGAGGGCCTGGGAAGAGCGGAAGCAGACAGTTCCCATTCCTCCTGCCACTGATTAGTTTGAGTTTAATAGTCTAGAGTGCAATTTCTACCTCCAAATGCTGCTGAAGAACATGTTTGAGTGTTCAGAGCTCTAGTCATTATTTAGAAAACATTGATAGTCTTGAATGCTGTTCCTCAGTAACCATCCATGTGTGTGTGTGTGTGTGTGTTCCATAAAAGAAATACATATTTCTTGTCTTTTATGTCCCAGATAAATTACCCAATACTTTCATGTCTCATCAGGATAAGATATTCAGAATCATGATGACCTTTGATCAATGCATGATCTTAGAATTTCTTCTGTATCATCGAAGCGGCTTCAATGCTAAATGCATTTTAGAATATGTCATTTCTTTGAAGAGACTTTGTCAATGTCTGTGAGGTACAGTTAGTAACAGCCTATTTTTATCTAGTGGTCATTAAGTTCCTAATATTTTATTAGGAATAGGAAATAAAATGTACTAGCACTTGTTAGAACACCACTATTTCATAGTTCCTAACCTCTCCACCAAAACACTCTCAAACCTTCTTCCCTTGTTGACTTTACTGCCTCATTTGGTAAAATTTACATCACATTTTATTTTGCTTTCTTACTTTAACCATGTTCTTTTTTATAGGATTTTCCACCCTTGGAGTTTTTAAATTAACTGTATTTTCCCCCTTCTTAATAAATGTAGCGTAGGCCTTTACCTAGTCACCAAGACCACCCACTTCAAAATCATACAGCAGTTAAAATGAATCCACATGCTTCAAGAAATTCTTGGTAGACCCCATTTATGTCTATGTTTAATGCTGGAATTTCTTTTCACTGCACTGTTTCTTGGCTCTCATGTCATCCTTATTTTCCTCATTCTTGGATTCCTCCTGTTTTTGGTTTTACTGAACCACATTCTTAAGTAACTTCAATGTGTTTTTAAAAGTATGTGTAGTTATTGAACTTCCTTAAGCTTTGACTGTGCAAAATGTCTTTTTTCCCCCTTCTAACCTTGTTAAAAACTTTCCTGTATATAAAATACTATGTTGAAAAAATGTTCCTTCAGAACTTTGAGACACTGCATCATTGTCTTCTGGCATGCTGTCTTTGTAATATTGTCATTATGGTTTCTTTTTCCATTTTCCGCTGACCTCTCACCCCCAGAAGCTTTTAGCATCATGCCGTTGTCACTTTCTTATGACATTTTTGTATGTCTCAGTATGATTTTTGCTGCACTTATTCTGCTGGACATTCATTGGCCTCTTATAGTTGAAGATATGATTTTATTAAAATCTGGGAAGTTTTCTTCTTTTATTTCTTTGGTTATTTCCTTCCCTCCACTTATTGCTCCATCTTCCTGGAACTCTGATTAGAAAGATATTCAACCTCATATGTGTGATCTATATCTTTTAATTTTCTTTTTATTTTCTCTCTGTACTCAAGTGTATTATTGAATTATATTTTTAAATTTTAAGAATATTTTCTTTTTTTAAAAAAATCTTTATTGTTGAAAGTATTACATATGCCCCCCTTTCCCACCCATTGTCCCCCTCCACCCCGCCTCCACCCCCCCGCCTCAGGCCATCACCCCTCCATTGTCTGTGTCCACGAGTTATTGCATATATGCATACAAGTTCTTCCATTAATCTCTTCCCACTCCCCCACCCTCCCCCACCTTCCCTCTGAAATTGCATTTTTATAACATTTCATTCTCATTTTATGTGAGCACTATTTTCTCAAATGTCTTTGGATTTTAAGTAGCTTTCTTTTAAACTTATTTTCTGTTTCATGAATTCTCTCCTTTTCCTCTGGAGTCTTTAAAAATTTATTACATGAGGTTCTTCTCCTGTGAGTTGTTGCTTTCTTCAAATGCCATGTAATCCTGTGTTGTACATTTGAACTTAGAAATGCAATGATGGGTTGAGGTTTTGAAGTAGGTAGTACTGATTTCCTCTGGTGTTGTGTAGATCTTTTGCCACCTGAAAGGGAAGGCATATCATTCATGGGGCAGCTTTATTTTAGAGGGTGAAGGGACAAAAATAAGGGAAGCAGGTTGAATCCCCTCCCCGCCTACAGTCAAAACCAAGAGGCCTTTGCTACAGAGTGCCCAAGAAAAACAACAGGACTCCAGACCTCAATTTATTTATAGAACAACTAGAGGCCCGGTGCACAAAATTCGTGCACCGAGGGGGGGGTTCCCTCAGCCCAGCCTGCACCCACTCTAATCGGGGACCCCTTGGGGGATATCAGACCGCCGGTGGTCAGACACCCTTCTCACAATCTGGGACAGCTGGCTCCTAACCAGTCACCTGCCTGCCTGCCTGATTGCTCCTAACCCCTCTGCCTGCCTGCTTGATAGCACCTAACTTCCTCTGCCTGCCTGCCTGATCGCCCCTAACTGCCTTCCCTTGCCATCCGATCTCTCCCCCAACAGCCCTCCCCTGCCGGTCTGATCTCGCCCCTAACTACCTCTGCCTGCCTGACCTCACTCCCAACTGCCCTCCCCTGCAGGTCTGATGTCGCCCCCAACTGCCCTCCTCTGCTGGCCAATTTGGTTCTGATTGGTCAGTTTCTATGCCAGTCAGCATCAAAAGCTCCACCTCCTAGACAGCCATTGGCTCCTCACAGTTGACCCAAATTTGGTTCTGATTTGTCAGTTTCTATGCCAGTCAGCATCTCAGGGCCTATCAATGGAGCCTGATCAGAAAGGCGGGCTGATCAGCAGCCCCAGTGGAAGCCTGGAGAGAAATGGAGGCGCGACTGTTGGCCAGGCCAGGAGTGAAAGAGAGGCAAGTTCTGATCAACAGCTGCCACAAAAGCTATGGATCAGACCCTGCCTCTCTCTCTGCAGGCCTCTTTCTGGGCCTGAACCGCAGCCCCCTAGGCAGTCAGTGCTGAGTCAGGGCACCTGCAGTGGCCCCTGTCAGTGCTGGGTCACCACCGCAACTCAGCACTGACTTCCAGTCTGGTTGAGCCTTTGGTGGTTATGACCCTGGCTCTTTATTATATAGATTCTCCTATTTGAAAGTAGAGGTAGTCTCTTCACATGGTGGAGTACCTCGTATTTATTTATTTATTTATTTACTTATTTATTTATTTATTTAACACTCGCCTGAGAATATTTTCCATTGATTTTTAGGGAGAGTGGAAGAGAGAGGAAAAGACAGAGAGAAACATCGATGTGAGAGAAACACATAGATTGGTTGCCTCCTGCATGCACCCTGGCCAGGGCCCAGGCTGGGGAGGAGCCTGCCACCAAGATATGTGCCCTTGACTGGAATCGAACCCAGGACCCTTCAATCTGCAGGCTGACTTTCTATCCACTCAGCCAAACCAGCTAGGGCTCTTAGAACTATTTTTTTTTAACAGTTTTTCCATTAATCAGAGTTCCACCTTACTTCCCAATCTAACTCTTAGTAGGTGATAGCTCCTGGCTCACAATCCCTCCACCTTCACAGGCTTTTCAACTGTCTCTTTCCTTTCTGTCTTCTGTGTTGTGAACTGGTGTATCCACCACTATTTCATCTGTCAAAATAACACCTTATGTTTTTCAGTATTTCAGAAATTTGTCAAAATCTTTGGTCAATCCTTGGTCATTTGTCACCATTTTAGTTCTATTATAGATATACTAGAGGCCCGGTGCACAAAATTTATGCACGGCGGGGGGGGGGGGCCCTCAGCCCAGCCTGCACCCTTTCCAATCGGGGACCACTGGATCCTAACCACTCACCTACCTGCCTGCTTGATTGCCCCCAACCCCTCTGCCTGTCTGCCTGATTGCCCCTAGCCACCTCTGCCTGCCCGCCTGATCACACCTAACTGCTCCCCTACCAGCCTGATTGCCCCCAACTGCTCTCCCCTGCCAGCCTGATCTCACCCCCAATTGCCCTCCCTTGCCAGCCTGATTGCTCCTAACTGCCTCTGCCTCAGCCCCCACCACCATGACTTTGTTTGAAAGGAAGTTGGACGTCCAGAAGATGATCGGTCGACCTGGTCTAATTAGCATATTACCCTTTTAGTAGTATAGATAGATCATATAGAATAGGATTGTTTAAATGGGGGGAAAAGCCTTTTTCAGCAGGAGGAAATCCTCTTTGTATACAAAAATCCATAATCCCTATATCTGGACTGATAGCCAGCCATATGCACTATACTGCCAAACCGGTCATTAAAAATTTGAACCACTTTCTTACACCTTACACCAAATAGCTGTTGCCCTTAAAACCCCTCCTCAGCCCCCACCTTAGGTTCTGCCTTCAGAGTTCACAGAATAGGTTCTGATTGGTTGGTTTCTATGCCAGTCAATGTCAAAAGCTCCGCCTCTTAGGCAGCCATTGGCTCCTCACACTTCACACAGATTTCGTTCTGATTGGTTAGTTGCTATGCCAGTCAGCATCAAAATGTCCGCCTCCTAGGCAGCTATTTGCTTCTTAAGATGACCCAAATTTAGTTCTGATGGTCAGTTTCTATGCCAGTCAGCATCAAAAGCTCTGCTTATTAGGCATCCATCGGCTCCTCACGGTTAACCCAATTTGGTTCTGATTGGTCAGTTTCTGTCAGTCAGCATGAAAAGCTCTGCCCCCTAGGCAGCCATTGGCTCCTCACAGTTGACACAGATTTTGTTCTGATTGGTCAGTTTCTATGCCAGTCAGCATCAAAAGCTCCCCCTCCTAGGCAGCCATTGTGTCCTCATAGTGGACCCAGATTTGGTTCTGATTGGCCAGTTTCTATACCAGTCAGAATCAAAAAGCCCCGCCTTCTAGGCAGCCATTGTCTCTTCACTGTTGACCCAGATTTTGTTCTGATTGGTCAGTTGCTATGCCAGTCACCTTCAAACACTCTGTTCCTAGGCAGCCATTGGCTCCTCACAGTGGACCCAAATTTGTTCTGATTGGTCAGTTTCGATGTCAGTCAGCATCTAAAGCTCCGCCTTCTAGGCAGCCATTGGCTCCTCACACTTCATCCAGATTTGGTTCTGATTGGTCATTTTCTATGCCAGTCACTGTCTAAAGCTCCGCCTCCTAGGTAGCCATTGGCAATTCACACTTCACCCAGATTTGATTCTGATTGGTCAATTTCTATGCCAGTCAGCATAAAAAGCTCTGCCTCCTATGTAGCCATTGGCAACTCACATTTCACCCAGATTTGGTTCTGATTGGTCAATTTCTATGCCAGTCAGCGTCAAAAGCCCTGCCTCTTAGGTAGCCATTGGCAACTCGCACTTCCCACAGATTTGGTTCTGATTTGTCTGTTTCTTTGCCACTCAATGTCAAAAGCTCCACCTCCTAGGCAGCCATTGGCTCCTCACAGTGGACCTAGATTTGGTTCTAATTGGTCTGTTTCTATGCCAGTCAGCGTCAAAAGCTATGTCTCCTATGCAGCCATTGGCTCCTCGCAGTTCACCCAGATTTGTTTCTGATTGGTCAGTTTCTATGCTAGTCAGTGTTGAAAGCTCTGCCTCCTAAGCAGCCATTGGCTCTTCTCGGAAATCCAGAATGGCCCAGCTGACAGCTGCCTTTCTCTCCGGGCCTATCTCTGAGCCTGATCTGCAGCCTCTGCAGCAGCTGTGGATCAGGCCTTGCCTCTTTCTCTTCCCGGGTTGGAGGTTAATGACCTCACCATGCCCACCTCACCCCCACCCCTTCCCCCCCGCCGCTCCGCCCGCCCACCCACCTGCCACCAGCCTTGCTGTAATAGGAGCCTTTGGGCCACAGGGGAGGGACCGAGAGGTGCTCCATGCACTTCCTGGTGACCCGTCATCTATCTGGTCGTTTAGGTCATGACGGCCCTGGGCTATCATTAGTATAGATTACTTTTTATACTTATTTATTGTTAATTCAGAGAGATTTGGAAAGAAAAAGTAAGGCTTGCCATCCTTAAGGAGGGTGAGAGGATTTTCACATTCTACTGAAACCTACTCCAAAGGAAAGAAAATTTTGGGGGGTCCAAGGGACTGTGGACAAAGCAGGCTCACCCATCACTGGCATTCAACCACTTCTTCCCCACTGACCTCAATGCAGTTACCTAGCCTAGCTTGGTCCAGATCCCTTTCGGCTGGCAGCTCCAGACACTGGGAAGAAAAGGAGCACTGTGTTGGAGGAAGAGAGTGAGTCAGTGACTTGAGCACTAAGAGAAAAGCCACAGGTTTCCTTCCTGTGTCAGAGCATATGCATGCAGCCCAATTGGAGAAAGCCCCTCCCAGGCTGAGGGAGAATCTACAGGTCTGACTTTGGGACAAAATACCTCAACAATAGGAAATAGGTGCCCTGAATGCTTCCTCTTCCCACCAGCTTCCGAAGGCCTCCTGCCTGCATTGGCACCCAAGGGCTTCCTGTCTGCTCTGGTACTAGTTACCTTTACAAGATCCTGTGCAGCTCACCTGTGGCCCAGAGACTTGCTTTCTGTTTGTCAACAACCAGTTCCAGCCTGGGAAAACCAGGAAACTTCTCTACTGTCCAATGGGCTGAACTTCACCTTCTCCAATGAGCTCTCAACCCCAGTCTTGCCCTTCTTAGTCTCGGGCTCTTCTTGCTTGCTGCTTGGATGAGCCAAGCTACCATATTAATTGTGTGCTGTCCTTCAGAGAGGCTCCTGTGGCAAGGAACTGAGGGCAGCCTTCAGCCAACAAAAAATGAGGCCTTCATTCCAACACTCTGGGAGGAGCTGAATCCTGCTCACAATCGGGGGAGTGAGCTTGGAAGCAGACCTTTCCCAGGTGAGCTGTTGAGATGACTGCCATGCCAGCCAACACCTAGGGTGCAGTCTGTGAGAGACCCAAAGGAGGGGGCCCATCTAAGTCACATGCAGACTCCTGACCTACAGGAAGTGGGAGATAAGAAATTGTTGTGTTAAGCCACTGAGTTTGGGGGTAATGTGTGCTGTGACAATAGATAACTAATACAAGAGCTCTTTCAATTTCCTTTCCATCTTGTATCTGTTTGGGTAAGTTGTATTTTTAAAGAATGTGTCAATTTCTAAATTAAGATCTTATAGTCCACATTATTCAGTTCCTTCAGGGGTAGGCAAAGTACAATAGTTTATTTGCTCAAAAATATTTCAGAAATAAAAAATAAAAAAACCTTATGTCCACCACCCCTCCCCCCAAAAAAAGAAAAGAAAAAAAATTTTACAGAATTTTCATATAATAGTTCCATCTTTCAAATTTTGTTCCCAGAAGTTCTTTTGGCATTCTATATATTAAAATAGTGGTTGGGCCCTAACCGGTTTGGCTCAGTGGGTAGAGTGTTGGCCTGCAGACTGAAGGATCCCAGGTTTGATTCCTGTCAAGGGCATGTACCTTGATTGCAGGCACATCCCCAATAGGGGGTGTGCAGGAGGCAGCTGATCGATGTTTCTCTCTCATTGATGTTCCTAACTGTCTATCCCTCTCCCTTCCTCTCTGTAAAAAATCAATAAAATATATTTTAAAAAAATAGTGGTTGGCATGCTCTATTACTAAATTGTACATGATGTCAACTTAACAATTGTATGCAAATGTTAATTCTTATTAAACTACCCATACTGCACAATTATCATCTGTATGCACATATTTGAAAAGTTGATCATTTACAAAGTATTTGCATATATCTCAGTTGAAACTCATTATAAGCCTTTCAGGTAGGTGTATCGGGTTATACTAGCTGCTGAATAGTGAAGACAATTAGACTGCTTTGTTTCTATTCTTGGAGTTGCCAGTAAACTTGCTGAAAATGATCTTAATCTTCTATAAACGACTTAACTTTTCTTGTATCCTATTTCCTTGTCTGTAAACTTAGATTAAAAATGGTAACTCCCTTGCACTGGCCAGTGTGGCATAGTTGGTTGAGCATCATCCCATGAAACAAAAGGTTGCCAGTTCAATTCCCAGTCAGTGCACATGCCCAGGGTTGCGAGCTGGATCCCCATGACGGGGTGGGCAGGAGACAACCAATCAATGTTTGGGCACAAAACAGTGACCCCTGCCAGCACCCCTGTCTTAGAGTAAGCCACCCCAAGTTCCTGCACCAATGCCAGACAATCCAGTTCCTCCACCTATGTCCCCGGTTCTCTCAATGGCACCGCCCAGTGCTGGATCTCAGAGGGACCATGTAAATTCGTGTGCTGGCCTTTTAAGAGGAACTGCCTGAGTCTCCAGCAGACTCCATGTCACTCAGCTATACCTCTGATGATTTTTACAGCCCGGAGTTATGGGGATTTCCTTCCCAGCTCTGGAACCCTGGGTTGAGGGTCTGGTGTGGGGCTGGGACCCTTGCTTCCAATAATCAAAGAAGATTCCTTATCTTCTCTGATTGTTGGGAAAGGAGGCCCTCATAGTCTTCTCACTGCCACTCTACCCTCACCTTCTTCAGTTGTGAGATGCAGAACTATCCACGGGGTTGTTGTGAGGACTTCATTAAGTAATGCACGGAGAGGGCTTAGAACAGTGTCAGGCACTGCTGGGTATGTTTAGTATTCTTGCTATTGTTAACACTGTCTTGAACCTTTCCAGGGGGCTCTAGGCTTAAAGCTAGCCGAGGCCCTACCTTCACAGCGTAGGTATCTCTTCCCATTTAAAAACTGCCACATGTGGGTATCGGACCAGCCCATTCTATACCTCTGCCCCTCCTACCAGTCTTGATGTACTTTTTTCTTTACTCCTCTAGTTGTTGGCCTTCCATTCCACCAGATTTCAGGCCATTCTGAATGATGGTTCTTCTGTATTTTAGGTGTAATTTTGATGTGGTTGAGGGAGGCGGCAAGTACCTCATTTACCTGTGAAGCCATCTTGGTTAAATAAAACATTTTTAAAAAACTCTAGAATTTCTTTGCCTCTGTTTATTCTTTTATAAAATATTTTCTCTTGCTTGCATGATGCTTACACACTCCAGAATGTTTGCATTCATTCTTCTGAAGCTTCAGAGAAGGTGAATCAAAAGCCATCAAGCCATAGAAGTTTTGTTTGTGACAGGAAGAAAACAGATGGGAGGTAAACAGGTTTCAGTGCACTAGGGATATTAATGGCATTGCATAAAAATAAGTAATGCTAAGTAGCAAGCACATTACTTTTATTTTTCTCCACCATATTTTCCCAAAATCCAATGTCACAGACAGAAGATAATTTTTAATAATAGAAGAGGTAGACAGAAAATTAGAAAATAAATTTTTCTTCCTTATCACAGGGCACCAGAAGGGCACAGATTAAAGTTGTGGAGTTGATATACTAAAACTATATATAGAATTCCGACTATAATAAACCTTTTGTGAATTTCAAAGTTAACATGGAAGAGCTTCCACCTCATGATGATAATAGCGCGTATTTATTCTACAAATTGCATGGTCATCCACATTTTTAGGTATGTTGGCTGGATTTCAAAGTATGTAGCTGTTATGCATTTGTTGATGGTTGGACTTGATATTGTCATTAACCAGAGTCCATAATGAGAGTCACTACTGCTCAGAGTCTTATGAACCAACTAGAGGCCTGTTGCACAAAGATTCGCGCCATAGGCCTTCCTTCCCCTGGCTGCTGGCACCGGTTTTCCTCCAGCACCCGGGACCCAGGCCTTTGGTCCGGCCGCAGCAGAGAAACCAAGCCTCTTCAGTCTTCAGTCATCAGTCTTCAGTCTTCAGTCTTCACTCCAACCGGAGCCTTCAGTCTTTGCTCTGTGCCTGTGTATGCAAATTAACCACCATCTTTGTTGGGTTCATTTGCATAGTCACTCTGATTGGCTGGTGGGCGTAGCGGAGTGACACCAATTTGCAAGTGTGTCTTTTATTAGTGTAGATGGGCCAGAAATCCCTAAGTTGTTTTGGATAAAAGAGATTCAGGGGTTCTGGGGGACTTGAACAAAAGGTTGGTGAAATCACCAACAAAGCTGTCTGGGCAAGTGCAGCCTTGGCTCTTCCCAACTCTCATGCCACGAATTTGGGGTAGGAGGGTGCTGTCAAAGCAATACCTAAGAGTGGCAATGCTTTTTCCTTATTTCTGTTCCTTCTTTATTTCTCACTGCCAACTACTCTCTATCTCTAGCTTTGTGTGCTGCCCTGCCAAGAAAAAGCAAGTAGCCAGATATGCCTCTGCTATTTCAGCAGCTATAAAGGACTGCAAATGGTCCATTTCTGATGACCAGGCAGAGAGGCTTGGGTTTGACCTTAGATCAGTGGTTCTCAACCTTCCTAACGCCTCGACCCTTTAATATAGTTCCTCATGTTGTGGTGACCCTCAATTTCATTGTTACACATTGAACATAATTAAAGCATAGCGATTAATCACAAAAACAATACATAATGATATATGTGTTTTCCGGTGGTCTTAGGCGACCCCTGTGAAAGGGTCGTTCGACCCCCAAAGGGGTCGAGACCCACAGGTTGAGAACCGCTGCCTTAGATCATACTCAGTCCAGCATTTTTTAATGCTACAGGACCTTCATATGTTGCCTTTTCTGAGAAACAGACTCTGAATTGCGGATTCGCATACAGGAAGTTATTACAGCGGTACTTGGGAGTAACACTGATAGTAGGGAGGAGAAGGAAGAAGATATGGGTAGAGGGAGAAGTCCAAGTCTGATCAAGTTTTAGTGGTAAGTCTAAGCCAACTCCATATGGAGCTCTGAAGCTGGAATGACCTTTTAGAGTTGTCCTGATTTGGGTCCAAATGGACAGGCCCCGAGTCCTCCACGTTGACCAGTCATTGAGTTTGGGCCACCTCAGGAAGGCGGGTTGCTCTTGAGCCAAATGTTTCTCTTCAACTGAGACAGTTCTGGAGAGGCGAGACTGACAGTTGAAAGCTGTCTGCTGAGGGCACTCTCAGAAGTTCTAATCCTGAAGTGGGAGTGTGGATGGTGAGCTACAGTGTTCACCAAAAGGTCTAATTTTAGTGCAGCCAAGTCTCAGTCAAACACCAAGCCTAGCTTGTGATTGAAGAGTGTGATAGCTCCTATAATGTGTTCTGCCTCTCTGTAAGCAGCAGAGTTTGCCCTTATTCAATGTCAGATCTAAAGGTAGGGCCTCGGCTAGCTTTGATTAAGCCTAGAGCCCCCTGGAAAGATTCAAGACAGTGTTAACAATAGCAAGAATACTAAACATACCCAGCAGTGCCTGACACTGTTCTAAGCCCTCTCCGTGCATTACTTAATGAAGTCCTCACAACAACCCCGTGGATAGTTCTGCATCTCACAACTGAAGAAGGTGAGGGTACAGTGGCAGTGAGAAGACTATGAGGGCCTCCTTTCCCAACAATCAGAGAAGATGAGGGCTTCAACCTGGGTAGTGGGTTGTCCCAGGTGCACCACTGAGCTTTCTTATTTTTTCTGGATTTTCTTTATTCTCTAGGTCAGCGGTTCTCAACCTGTGGGTCACGACCCCTTTGGTGGTCGAACGACCCTTTCACAGGGGTCGCCTAAGACCATCCTGCATATCAGATATTTACATGACGATTCATCACAGTAGCAACATTACAGTTATGAAGTAGCAACGAAAATAATTTTATGATTGGGTCACAACATGAGGAACTGTATTTAAAGGGCCAGAAGGTTGAGAACCACGGCTCTAGGTGCTCCCAGAGGAGCAAGGTGCTTCCCCACATAGCTGGAAAAGGCAATGTGTCAGCCTGCGAGGGCATTAGCTTTCTAAGAAAGGACAGACTCTCCCTGAAGGCTTTTCTAAGTTCTAAACAAGAGTAGTTCTTGAATCAACTTGAAAACATACTTCAATCTGTCTTCCATTTATAAAGACAGAAATTGTGTGGCTTTACTGGTATACAAATATCCCCTCCCCTTGGCTTTCTAAACCCTGGGTGATCTTTCAGTTTCTGCTGCTTATGAGACAGAGAACCTTACCACTAAGGCAGCGGTTCTCAACCTGTGGGTCGCGACCCCTTTGGCGGTGGAACGACCCTTTCACAGGGGTCGCCTAAGACCATCCTGCATATCAGATATTTACATGATGATTCATCACAGTAGCAACATGACAGTGACGAAGTAGCAACGAAAATAATTTTATGGTTGGGTCACAACATGAGGAACTGTATTTAAAGGGCCAGAAGGTTGAGAACCACTGCTCTAAGGGGAGGCTGTTGGCCCTTCCCAGGTCTAAAAATTTATGTTGCGATCAAAGTTGCTAGTAATAAAGAGGATTCAGAAGAAAAAAGAATTAGAAACATACTGAGAATATAAAGGGTCATGTATTACTATAAATAACTGAATATGTTTTTTACCTGTGGTCTGGATTCATGAGACAAAATTAATTCCTGTGTTTGATAAACTTGGCTGTGTCCTAGGGGTTTCAATGCATTTTAAAATTAAGATGTAGAATGGCTTTACATCTTAAATCCCGCTCTCTGTCCTTCCACATCATCTCTGATTTTGCAGACTTAATAGAGATGAAAGTACCAAGGACATCTTCAAAGAGAAGGTTACCTGAGCAGCTGCCACTCAAGTTTTGCCTTTTCAGACTGTCACCTTTTCACTTTGTCTTCACCTATGCCCCTCACAACTCACAGCCCTGAAGCTTGAGGGTACAAGCTGAATTTAAGTAGATAAATCATAGGGGGATTATAGAATCCAATTCAACAGGGGGAAGAAATGTTCAAGTGCAACTTCTCAGTTCCATGCTATAACATCTCTAAGTCACTGTGCTAGGCGATGCCAGATGTGTAGGCACAGACCCTACCAAAGGCCCTCGGTGCAGTGGGAGAAAAGAGAGACACTCAGAAATGTCCTGCACTGGTATAGAAATGATCACCGGCTTAACAGATGTAGAGGAAATGTGTGCAGATGAGAAAAATAATCATAGCTACCATTTATTGACTACTTACTAGAGGCCATATGTTTTACTAACATCTTTTTATTTAATCATTCTAACAACCATAAATGAAGTACATTATTATTATTGTCCTCATTTGCTAGTGAGGAAACTTGGCTCAAAGAAGTGACATAGTTTGCCTCAGATGGCTCAGCTATTAGATAAGAGAGTCTGGATTCAAATCTAGAAATTTTTGACACTAAATCCTTTACTGTCAATTACTATACTCTTCTGCAGGCACCCACTGTTCTAACTTAAAAGTTTGAGGTGTGTTTTGCACTGAATGTGGAAGACTGAGTAAAGCACGCAGTAAAAACAGGAAGATATATATTCTGGGCAATACAATTAACACAAGTAAAGTTGGAGATGGGAAAAATTCCTGGGACTCTGAAGGTGGCAGCAGGAATGCCCACTGCACTAGTGAGTGTGTGTTTGGAGGAGGTGTTCAGGAGGGTGAGGAGGAGGAAATAGAGAAATAGTTGCATGAGGAAGGGGGAGACAGATTAAGTATAGCTGTGATCTGAATCAGGCAGCATACCTATGGAAGTTTTTCAACAAATCTGTGTGCATTCCTGACATTCAATGTGATAAATTTGTGCAAAAATTTGTGCAAAAATTTATACACATCACACACACACACACACACACACACACTCACTCACAGTAGCAGTGAGGTCTGTCCCCCAGATAATTGAGCTCAGCTAATTTAAAAAGCTGTATTATTGAGAAGATATGGAAACAACCTAAGTGTTCATTGACAGATAAGTGGATTAAGAAGTTGTGGTATGCATATACAATAGAATACTACTTAACCATAAGAAAAGATAAAATGTTTCCATTTGCAAGAACATGGATATATGTTGAGCTTATTCTGCTGAGTGAAATAAGTCAGATGGAAAAGGATAAAAACCATATGATTTCATACATAGGTGAAATATAAAACAAAAAAGAAACAAATGAATGAACAAACAAAACAAAAACAAACAATACAGACAATAGATTAGTGGTTACCAGAGGGGAAGAGAGTTAGGGGAGGGTGAAATGGGTAGATGGTGTCAAATATATTGTGACAATAGAAATTAGACTTTTGGAGCAATCAAATTATAGCATGTACAGATATCAAATTATAATATTACTAGAGGCCCGGTGCACAAAAATTTGTGCACTGGGGGGGAAGGGGGTCCCTCAGCCCGGCCTGTGCCCTCTCGCAGTCTGGGACCCCTCAGGAGATAATGACCTGCTGGCTTAGGCCTGCTCCTGGGTGGCAGAGGGCAGGCCCAATCCCTAGGTGCAGCCCCTGGTGGGGCTCAGAGCAGGGCTGATTGGGGAGTTGGGGCGCCGCCCCCTGTCATGCACAGAGCAGGGTGGATTGGGAGGTTGCGATGCCACCCTCAGTCATGCTCAGGATAGGGCTGATTGGGGGGTTGGGGCACCACCCCCTATCACACTCAAGGCAGGGTCAATGGGGAGGTTGCGGCGCCACCCCCTGTGATGCACAGAGCAGGGCCAATCAGGGGGTTGGGGCGCTGCCCCCTGTCACACACAGAGCAGGGCCCATCAGGGGGTTGGGGAGCTCCCCCCTGTCACTCACAGAGTAGGGCCAATAGGGGAGTTAGGGCACCGCCCCTGTCACACACACAGCAGGGCGGATCAGGGGGTTGGGGCGCCACCCTCTATCACCCACAGAGCAGGGCCGATCAGGGGGTTGGGGCGCCGCCACTGTCACACTCAGGGCAGGGCCAATGGGGAGGTTATGGCTCTACCCCGTCACACACAGAGCAGGGCCCGTGGGGGGGGGGGTTGGGGTGCCACCCCCTGTCACACACAGAGCAGGGCCAATCAGGGGGTTGGGACGCCACACCCTGTCACACACAGAGCCGCAGGGCGATCAGGGGGTTTGGGCGCTGCACCCTGTCATGCTGATCTGGTGCCAGGAGGCCTCACGGCTCCGCTGATCCCAGTGCTGGGAGGCATATTACCCTTTTACTATATAGGATAGAGGCCTGGGGGCCGGCTGGTTTGCCCTGAAGGGTGTCCTGGATCAGGGTGGGGGTCCCCACTGGGGTGCCTGGCCAGCCTGGATGAGGGGATGATGGCTGTTTGCAGCTGGTCACACACCCTTCAGGGTGGGGGTCCCCACTGGGGTGCCTGGCCAGTCTGGGTGAGGGACTGAGGGCTGCTTTCAGGCTGACTGAAGCTCCCAACCGCTCCTTTTTTTCTTTTTTTTTTTTTCTTCTGGGCCAGCTTTAGCTCTGGCTCTAGCTCTGAGGCTTCCGCTGCTGGTTTGTTTGCCGTTCTATAATCGAAACAATGTATAACTTCAGCTCTGATATCCCAGCCGGCTATATTTGTTAGAATGTTTCAAACTGCCAGCAAGCCTCATGTTCGCTTCCAACTGCCTGGCTGCCGGCCGCCATCTTGGCTGACAGTTAATTTGCATAAGGATACGCTGATTAGCCAATCGGAAGGGTAGCGGTCGTACGCCAATTACCATGTTTCTCTTTTATTAGTGTAGATTAGTGGCCTGGTCCAAGAAATTTGTGCACGGAAGGGGGGGGGGTTCCCTCAGCCCAGCCTGCACCCTCTCCAATCAGGGACCCCTTGGGGGATGTCTGACTGCCGGTTTAGGTCCTATCCCTGTGGGACATCCCTCTCGCAATCTGGGACTGCTGGCTCCTAACCGCCCACCTGCCTGCCTGCCTGATCTCCCCTAACTGCCTCTGCCTGCCTGCTTGATTGCCCCTAACCCCTCTGCCTGCTGGCCTGATCTCACTCCTAACTGCCTCTGCCTGACTGATCACCCCTAACTGCCCTCCCCTGCCAGTCAATTTAGTTCTGATTGGTCGGTTTCTATGCCAGTCAGCATCAAAAGCTCTGCCTCCTAGGCAGCCATTGGCTCCTCACAGTTGACCCAGATTTTGTTCTGATTGGTCAGTTTGTATGCCAGTCAGTGTCTCTGGGCCTATCAACAGGGCCTAATCAGAAAGGCGGGGCTGATCTGCAGCCCAGGTGGAGGCCTGGAGAGAAATGGAGGCATGGCTGCTGGCCTGGCCAGGAGAGAAAGAGAGAGGCAAGTGCTGATCAACAGCTGCCACACAGGCTACAAATCAGACCCTGCTTCTCTCTTCAGGCCTCTCTCTGGGCCTGATTTGCAGCCCCCTCAGCAGTCAGTGATGGGTCGCCATGGCAACCCAGTGCTGGTCGAGCCTCTGGTGGTGACGGAAACAGGGTTTTACATATTAGGATTAACCTATGCTACCTTAACTGTATTGTAGAGCAGTGCTGCTCTTGCCCAAGATGCTGATTCAGGACATCTGGGGTGGGGCCCAAGAATTTGCATTTCTTTTAAAATATGTATTTTATTGATTTCAGAGAGGAAGGGTGAGGGAAAGAGAGATAGATTCATCAATGATGAGAGAGAATCACTGATTGGCCGCCTCCCACACGCACCACACTGGGGATCTAGCCCACAACCGGGTATGTGCCCTGACCTGGAATCGAACCAAGACCTCCCAGCTCATAGGTTGAGGCTCAACCACCAAGCCATGCCCACCGGGCAGAATTTGCATTTCTAACCATCTTCCATCTGATGCTGATGTTGTAATTCTGGGGACCAAGTTTTGCATGGCACTGGTGCAGAGCAGGGTATGACTTTGCTGTAATTAAAAGGTGAGAGGTTCAACATTTGAACATTAAAATCATTCGTTTTCTGAGACCAATGCCATGTTTGTGTTCCTGTCTCCAGCTTTGTCTTCCCCTCCCTGTTCCGTTCCAGGCTCTACTCTGTAGCTGTACAGTATTTCAAAGACAGGAGTTTGATCATGTCGTTCTCTTGCTTTGGAATGTTAGGAGCTCCCTTTGTCTTTGAGTGGTATCTGAATCCTTTCAAAGCCCTTCTTACCTCATTAATACCTTGCATTGTCCTTTATAGGACACCTCATGGTTCGCCGAAAAAGCCACATTGCCTATTACCTACATCTAGAATGTCAGTGTCCTGGAGCCCACTCCTCTTCACTTGGTTAAATTCCATTTCTTCTCCAAGTGTTACCCTATGAATTAACTCCATGGGAAGGTCTTTCAAAACCTTGGGCAATGCCCCTCTAGGGTCGCTGTCATACGATGCTATATAGTATAGAAATGGTGTGGTGATAAGGCTAAGCTCTCCACTAATCTGGGAGCTCCTTGAAGGCAGGCACTGAGTCTTGGCACTTAGTACATAAATAAACTTAATAAGTTATGAATAAACTAGAGTTATTCCACACCTGGAAAGAATTAGCCATCATATTTGTTCTTCCCAGGGCAAAGGATTATGTGCATTCTTAGTGTCTGAACCACCATGGGAAATAATTGCCCCCAAATAGCATAAGGAAATACCAACATCTCATTCATAACACAGAAAAAGCTGCATCTGTTCTAGGATTTTTCCACCTAGGCATTACAAACCACAAAAGTAACTGTTTTGTCTCCACAAAGAACAGTTTTGTGTTTTTGTTTTTGTTTTTAACAGCACACTCCCCAAAAGGACACTTCTTCTGTTGCATTTTGATCTGTCTTGATTTGATTTAAAGTTTGGAGATGGGGTCTGACCTTATCTATCAGTGGCTGAGCCGTTGTCTCATGAAAATGTAGTTTGAAACTCATTAATAGAGTAGCCTGTATATCATAACTTAGAAGCTCTGGGTTATCACTGATGCTTGCAATTGCTATGGAAACCGGGTTTATATGCACCTTTCAAAGAGTCTGCTTTAAAACAGGGGTAAAAAAAGGAAAATGGAAAAGAGGATTCGTGAAAAAATTAGATATTAGTACCCAACATGCACAGGCAGGTTCACTGGTGCAAAAATGCTCTCCCTACACAATGCTAAAAACAATTCTTTATATTTTTAGGTGCTAATAATGCATAACCTTGTATTAGAGAACTGTGTTTATACTGGCGAGGAAGAATGCCTAAGGCCGCTTTCCCCTGTCCCACCCCCGCCACACATACCACAGATGCACACAATTTTTAGTTCTCCCCAGCCTCTTTGTCATCTGTATTCTTTTTAAAAAATATATTTTATTGATTTTTTAGAGAGAGGAAGGGAGAGGGATAGAGAGTCAGAAACATCAATGAGAGAAAAACATCGATCAGCTGCCTCCTGCACACCTCCCACTGGGGATGTGCCGACAACCAAGGTACGTGCCCTTGACCAGAACCGAACCTGAGACCCTTCAGTCCGCAGGCCGACGCTCTATCCACTGAGCCAAACCAGCCAGGGTGTCATCTGCATTCTTAAATGCTCTAAAATCCCCTGCACATGCAGCTCCAGCTGCTAAAGTCGAATCAGTGTGGACACTGGTACAAAGCTCAGCCTCATCTGCACCCCCACAACCCCAAGAGTGTGTGAATGCGCTATCATTTAGCTGATGGACTGCCTTTTCCAATTTTAAAATAATAGTGCTAATTTGATCAAGTTTCTTATAAAAGACTAGTGTCCTGGTGCACGAAATTCACGCATGGGGGAGTGTCCCCCAGCCCGGCCTGCACCCTCTCCAATCTGGGAACCCTCAAGGGATGTCCGACTGCCAGTTTAGGCCTGATCCCATAGGCCAGTGGTCGGCAAACTGCGACTCGCGAGCCACATGCGGCTCTTTGGCCCCTTGAGTGTGGCTTTTCCACAAGATATCGACTTCTGTGCACGGGCCACGAAGTTTCAATCGCACAGTACGTGCGCGGCCGCACGTGGTATTTTGTGGAAGAGCCACACTCAAGGGGCCAAAGAGCCGCATGTGGCTCACGAGCCGCAGTTTGCCAACCACTTCCATAGGCAGTTGGACATCCCTCTCGCAATCTGGGACTGCTGGCTTCTAACCGCTCACCTGCCTACCTGCCTGATTTCCCCTAACCACTCTGCCTGCTGGCCTGCTTGCCCCTGACTGCCCCGCCCCCACCTGCCCTCCCCACCAGCCTGCTCACCCCTTACTACCCCCCTGATGGCCTCATTGCCCCCAACTGGCTCCCCCACCAGCCAGATCACCCCCAACAGCTCCCCCCACCAGCCTGATCACCCAAAACTGCCATCCCATCCTGGCCTGATCACCCACAACTGCCCTCCCCTCTTGGCCTCTAACTACCTCTACCTCGGCCCTGCCACCATGGCTTTGTCCAGAAGAACATCTGGAAGGTCTCCTGGAAGGTCTCCCAGTCTAATTAGCATATTAGCCTTTTATTAGTATAGATAGAGGCCATCATATTTGTTCTTCCCAGGGCAAAGGATTATGTGCCCTGGATTTTTCCACCTAGGCATTACAAACCACAAAAGTAACCATGGGTAGGGGCCAGCTGGTTTGCCCTGAAGGGTGTCCCGGATCAGGTTGGGGGTTCCCTTGGGGGGTGGGGCAGCCTGGGCGAGGGGCCTGAGGTGGTTTGCAGGCCAGACACACTCCCATTGGGGTGGGGGTCCCCACTGGGGATGGTGCCAGCCTGGGCGAGGAGCTGAGGGCCATTTTCAGGCTGGCCATGCCCCCATGAAGTGAGGG
>NW_005871124.1:3017409-3018306 GCF_000147115.1 Myotis lucifugus
TCAGATGGGGCAATGAGGCTGGCAAGGAGGGCAGTTGGGGGCCATGAGGCTGGCAGCGGAAGTCAGTTGAGGGCCATGAGGCCGGCAGGGGAGGGCAGTTGAGGGCCATGAGGCCGGCAGGGGGAGGGCAAGTTGGGGGCCATGAAGTCAGCAGAAGAGGGCAAGTTGGGGGCCATCAGCTGGCAGGAGAGGGCAGTTTGGGAGCCATCAAGCTGGAAGGGGAAAGCAGTTGGGGGCCAAGAGGGCAGAAAAGGAAGGGCAGTTTGGGGGCCATGAGGCTGGCAAGGGAGGGCAGTTGGGAGCCATGAGGCCGGCAGGAAAGGGCAATTGGGGGCCATCAGGCTGGCCGGGGAGGGCAGTTGAGGGCCATGAGGCCAACATAGGAAGGCAGTTGGGGGCCATGAGGCTGGCAGGGAAGGCAGTTGGGGGTTAGGAGGCCAACAGGGGAGGGCATTTGAGGGCCATCAGGCAGGCAGGGGAGGGAAGTTAGGGGCCATGAGGCTGGCAGGGAAGGGCAGTTGAGGGACATCAGGCTAGCCTGTGGGGCATTTGAGGGCCATGAGACTGGTAGGGAAGGGCCGTTGGGGGCCATGGGGCCGGCAGAGGACAGTTGGGAGCCATGAAGCCGGCAGGCAAGGGCAGTTCGGAAGCATGAGGCCGGCCAGGGAAGGAAGTTAGAGGCCATCCGGCTGGCAGAAGAGGGCAGTTGAGGGCCATGAGGCTGGCAGGGAAGGGCAGTTGAGGGACATGAGGCCAGCAGGGAAGGGCAGTTGTGGGACATCAGGCTATCCGGTGGGGCATTTGAGGGCCACAAGGCCAGCAGGGGAGGGCAGTTGAGGGCAATGAGACTCCAACGAAGGGAAGTTGAGGGACATGAGGCACGACAGGAAAGGCAGT
>NW_005871124.1:3018461-3020383 GCF_000147115.1 Myotis lucifugus
GCTGCAGGGAAGGGCAAGTGAGGGACATGAGGCCGACAAGGGAAGGGCAGTTGTGGACATCAGGCTAGCCGGTGGGGCATTTGAGGACCATGAGGCCAGCAGGGGAGGGCAGTTGAGGGCCATGAGACTGGCAGAGAAGGGAAGTTGAGGGACATGAGGCTGGACAGGAAAGGCAGTTTGGGGCCATCAGGCCGGCAGGGAGGGCAGTTGGTGGCCATGAGGGTGTCAGGGGAGGGAAGTTAGGGGCCATCAAGCTGGCCTGCGAGGACAGTTGGGGGCATTAAGGCAGCAGGGGAAGGCAGATGAAGGCCATGAGGCTGGCTGTGGAGGACAGTTGGGGACCATGAGGCCATAAGGCTGTCAGGGGAGGGGAGTTGGGGACCATCAGGCTGGCAGGGAAGGGCAGTTGGGAGCCATGAAGCTGGCCAGGGAAGGCCATTGGTGGCCATGAGGCTGGCCAGGGAGGGCAGTTGGTGGCCATGAGGGCATCAGGGGGGGCAGTTAGGGGCCATCAGACTGGCTGGGGAGGACACTTGGGGTCCATGATGCTGTCAGGGGAGGGGAGTTGGAGGCCATGAGGCTGGCTGGGTAGGGCAGTTGGGGGACATCAGGCTGGCCAGGGAGGGCAGTTGACGGCCATGAGGCTGGGAGGGAAAGGCAGTTGGGAGTATTAGGCCGGCCAGGGAAGGCAGTTTGGGGCCATCAGGCCAGCAGGTGAGGGCAGTTGGTGGCCATGAGGCTGTCAGGGGAGGGGAGTTGGGGGCCATCAGGCTGGCCTGCGAGGACAATTGGGGGCATTGAGGCAGCATGGGAAGGCAGATGAATGCCATGAGGCTGGCTGGGGAAGGCAATTGGGGGCCATGAGGCTGGCAGGGAAGGGCATTTGGGGACCATTAGGTCAGCAGTGGAGTGCAGTTGGGGGCCATAGACTAAGCAGGAGAGGGCAGTGGAGGGCAGTTGGGGGACACGAGACTGGCCGGGTAGGGCAGTTGGTGGCCATGTGCTGGCAGGGAAAGGCAGTTTGGGGCCATCAGGCCTGAAGGGATGGGCATGAGGATGCCATGAGGCTGGCAGGGGAGGGCAGTTGGGGGCCATGAGGCCAGCAGAAGAGGGCAGTTGGGGACCATCATCTGGCAGGGGAGGGCAGTTGGGAGCCATGTAGCTGGCAGGGAAGGGTAGTTGGGGCCCATCAAGCCAGCAGGGAGCCAGTTTGGAGCCACCAAGCTGGCAGGGGAGGGCAGTTAGGTGCCATCAGGCCGACCAGGGAGGGCACTTGGGGGCTATGAGGCTGGCAAAGGAGGGCGGATGGGGGCCATGAGGTCAGCAGGGGAGGGCGGTTGGGGGATATCAGACCATCAGTGGAGGGCAGTTTGGGGCCATGAGGTCAGCTGGGGAGGGCAGTGTGTAGTCATGAGGCTGGCAGGGGAGGGGGGTTACAGGCCTTGAGGCTGGCCGGGGAGGGCAGTTGGGAGACTTCAGGTCGGCAGGAGATGGCAGTTGGGGGTCATGAGGCTGGCCGGGGATGGCAATGAGGGGCCATCAGGCAGGAAGGGAAGGGCAGTTGAGGGCCATGAGGCCAACTCAGGAGGGCAGATGGGGTCCATGAGGCTGTCAGATAAGGCCAGTTGGGGGCCATGAGGCCGGCAGGGGAGGGTGGTTGGGGGACATGAGGCTGGTCGGGGAGGGAAGTTTGGGGACACCAGGCCAGAAGGGAAGAGCAGTTGAGGGCCATGAGACCGGCAGGGGAGGACAGTTGGGGGCAATGGGTCTGGCCGGGGTGGGCAGTTGATAGCCATGAGTCCAACACAGAGGGCAGATGGGGGCCATGAGGCCGGCAAGGGATGGCAGTTGGGTGCATTGAGCTGGAAGGGGAGGGCAATTGGGGGCCATAAGGCCAGCATGGGAGGGCAGTTGGGAGCATT
>NW_005871124.1:3029493-3030609 GCF_000147115.1 Myotis lucifugus
AGTGGGCAAAAGATATTTCACTGAAGAGGATATACAGATTGTAAATAAGCACATGAAAAGATGTTCAACACCATTAGCCATTAGTGAAATGCCAATTAAGACCACAGTACACATTGATAAAAATGACAAATAAAAAATAGTGGAAATACCAAATGTTGGTGAGGATGCAGAAAAAGTGGAATGCTCATACATTGCTGGTGGGAATGTAAAATGGTGCAGCCACTCTGGAAAACAGTTTGGCAGTTTCTTAAGAAACTGCAACTACCATATGAGCCAGCAATTGCAGTCCTCGGCATTTATCCCAGAAAAGTGAAAACTTAATGTTCACACAAAAACCTGTACATGAATGTTCATAGCAGCTTCGTTTGTAATACCCAAACCTGGAACTAGTCCAGATGTCTTTCAGTGAGTGAATGGCTAAACAAACTATCGTGCATCCCAAAAGATTACATACTATGATTTCATTTATATAACATTCTGGAAATGACAAAATTCTAGAAATGGAGAACAGATGTGACTATAAAGGGGCAACACGAGGGATCCTTGTGGTGATGGAATGCTCTGCATCTTGGTTGTGGGTGAAGGATACAAAGGATCTCTCTGTATTATTTCTCACAACTTCATGTGACTCTACAATTATCTTAGTAAAATTTTAAATTAAAAATAAGGAAATACACAAAAACCTCTGGGCTTACTTCTGTCAGGGTACATTCAGGAGCTATACTCATGCCACTAGTTGCACAGGATTCTGTCATGAAAATAATCTCAGGTGTTTTCTAAAAGCGAATTAGGTCAAATGATAAACTAATAATAGTAAATTATTTAGCAAGCTAGAAACCAAAAATGTATAGAAAGTTAACAGTTGAATTCTACTTCCTGACTCTAGCACTTCTGCTGTTCAGTCTATTTTCTGTACATAGTAGAAGATTGAATAGGCCATGATGGTCGAAATAAAAGTGACATTGTTACAACAAATGATAGAAAATTTGAGAAGGTAGAGTTCGTAATGTCTTGACAATATGATACTCCATAAAGGATTGTGTGTCTATGCATGGGGAAGTCTGAGGAAAGAAAAGATAGAAGTTAAGACAGGTATGAGAACAAATTACTGAGATA
>NW_005871124.1:3035575-3093368 GCF_000147115.1 Myotis lucifugus
CTCCAACAGAAAATGGAGCTGCTTTCTGGCCTCTTCTGGGTTTTCATCTCTATGTTAAAGACAATTGGCAGCCAGTATACACATTAAAAGAGAGATGTGACAAGATTGGATGGGTGTTTTTAAAAGACCACTCTGGCTGCAGAGTAGATAAGAAGTTGGATGGTAGCAATCATAGTTGTTATAATTATGTGTACATTAGATGGTAAACTCTGATACAGGAAGGTGTCTGTTTTGTGTACCATCATCTCCAGGTTTGTATCTTCACAACATGATGCTGGACCAGGCACATGGTAGGTATTACAAAACTATTAAATGAACAATTAATGATAGAAGATAAGGCACTGGAAGAATGAGAAGTGCTACTGGAGAAAACAGGGGCTCTAGAGCCTTTAGAGTTAGTGACCATTTATCCAACCAGCCACCTGGGACAAACAGCTCACATGTGGAATTTGGAGGCTGTTACAAGGACTGACTTTGGAACGTTTTGTCCTTCTCAGACCTCATATTTCACAATGACATTCTTCTACAAAACAAAAAGGGGGTTAAGATCCAGTTGCACTTTCCCCCCTCCAGGTAGCATTCACAAGACTCTTTCCCCTTCTGATAACATTTTGCTTCCTCTTTGCTGGACCTGAGCCCCTGAATGACAGATGAACAGATGACTCAGACACAGTTCGACTGTGAAAGAGAGGGCTAAGGGGCCCCTGGCTCTAGTGGCCAGGGCAGCCTCGATTGCCTGCCTCCTTAGGCCTTTATTGGAATTTTTATCTTTAGATACAATCAGTAGGGTGAGTAATCTTGGGAGGACACATGTGTTTACATTGTCCTGTAGGCAAGGGCACCCAGGGATTAAGTACAAGGATTCCAGTCAACACCCTGGGGTCTGCATGTGCACAGACTTATTTAGAAAGGCCAAGGAATTATCAGGGGCACCGCCTTCCACACTCCCCTATGTCTCCCCTAAGTCGGAATTCCTATAAACAGGGCAGGTGGCCTTCCACACACTTCCCTTTTCTCAGAATGTCCTCCTTACAAACTTTCCAACCAAGTCTCGTGTGCTCCCCAACACCTCTTCTCTCCCTCAAGGCCTTTTTGCATTTTAGAACACAAAAGCAAAAGCATGAAAGAACCATAAAACTTTTACAAGGGTCTTAAGCACCTTCGGTTCAAGTTGTCCTGTATTGTCCAAAGTCCTACTAATTTCAGGAACCGCAATCACTTTAAAACTGTGTTATTCATCTCAGAAAAAGAATTCCCTAATACCATATTCTTTGAGAAAAGCTGTATTGTGTGGTGAGGGCTTTCAAGGATTCAAAAGCTGATATTCAAGGCTATAAGCAAAACCTCCGGTGTGTGAGGGAAATAAAAACAACCTTCATTATTCCGAAATGCTCCAGGCCACCCTCTACAAAGCCTACCTGAAAGGCAGTGCAGACCAGCACAAACGCAATTTGTCTTTCTGGCTGGTAGGCATAGGGGGCCTGTGCATGTTTAGCTGCAAACAGGATGTTAATGGAGACGCTGATTCCAGTGCATTGGGATTTTGCTTTTGTGTGTATATAACACCCACCCCTACACACTGTGATCTGAATATACAAGCTGTTCAATATATAATCAGTCAGTGATCCAGTAATTCTTGAGTACTCTGAAACTTATTATTCAGTAGCACAATAGCAGGAGCAATGTGATTCTGATCTATTCCCTGGGCTGTAAAGAAAGCCATTTAAAGAATGAGATCACCAAGCACTATAGATTTCAGATGAATGTAACTTAAAAAGTAATCCCTTTTCACCCACCATTTGCTAATTACCTGCTTAACGAAAGTTGCCTTAAGAGAAAAAAAACAACAACAAATTTTGAGTTCTTGTTATCATACTAAAAATTCTTAATTTAGTCAACACTACTACAAGCCTCAAAGTTAGAAAGGATCATCAGTCTTTCCGATATTCCTCTTTACACGGTTCACCTAAGACAAGGGCAGAGCAGATACGTCTGTGGTTCCATCATGGACACACACAGTCCCCCAGGGCTGACTAAAATTTTCCCAATCGATGACACTGTATATTAAACTAGTGGCCCAGTACACAAAATTCGTGCACAGGGGCAGGGGGGAGGTGTCCCTCAGCCCGGGCTGCATCCTCTCCAATCTTGGACCCCTCGAGGGATCTGGCCTAAACCGGCAGTTGGACATCCCTCTTGCAATCCGGGACTGCTGGCTCCTAACCACTCATCTGCCTGCCTGCCTGATTGCCCCTAACCACTCTGCCTACTAGTCTGCTCGCTCCCAACTGCCCCTCCGCTGGCCTGATCACCCACAACTGCCATCCCATCCTGGCATGATCACCCACAACTGCCCTCCCCTCTTGGCCCCTAACCGCCTCTACCTTGGCCCCACCACCATGGCTTTGTCCAGAAGAACATCTGGAGGGTCTCCTGGAAGGTCTCCCAGTCTAATTAGCATATTAGCCTTTTATTAGTCTAGATAGAGGCCTGGTGCACAGGTGGGGGCCAGCTGGTTTGCCCTGAAGGGTGTCCTGGATCAGGGTGGGGGTTCCCTTGGGGGGCAGGGTGGCCTGGGCAAGGGGCCTGTGGTGGTTTCCAGGCCGGCCATGCCCCCATTGGGATGGGGGTCCCCACTGGGGGGGGTGTGGCCAGACTGGGTGAGGGGTTGAGGGCTATTTTCAGGTTGATCACACCCCCTTCAGGGTGGGGATCCCCACTGGGGTGCTTGGCCAGCCTGGGTGAGGGGCTGATGGCTGTTTGCAGGCCCCTCCCTCAGCAGCCAGCCTGAGTGATGATGACCCAAGCCTCCCACACACTTGGGCCAGCTCTGTGTCCTCCGCTCACAGGCCCCTCCTTCAGCGCCCGCCCGGGCTGGCTCCGTGTCCTCTGCTCACAGACCCCTCCTTTGGCAGCCAGGCGGGCGCCGTGTCCTCTGCTCATGAGCCATTCCTTCAGCGGCTGGCCTGGGTGGGTGCACAGTAGGCTTGGGTCGCCAGGGGTGACCCAAGCCTTCCACGCACCTGCCCCGGCTGGCTCAGTGTCCACCGCCCACAGGCCCCTCCTTTGGTGGCTGGCCTGGGCGGGTGGGAAATTTGGCTTCCTCCATTGCCAAGGGTGACCCAAGCCTCCCGCTCACTCTGGCTTGCTCTGTGGCTGTGGCCATCTTTGTCCCGCTAATTTGCATACTCACTCCTGTTTGGCTGGTGAGTGTCATGAAGGTATGGTCAATTTGCATCTTTCTCTTTTATTTGTGTAGATTAGATACAGGCCTAGAAACTCTTTATTTCAACAAATATTTAGTGGCCATCCACTACATTTCCAGTTGTCTTCAATGGGTTAATATTTGGCAACTCCATCTAAATATGCATATTGTTCTATCAACAATTTTAAAATACATTAAAAACATCACTGTTGCCCAGCTAGTGTGACTCAGTGGTTGAACGTTGACCTCTGAACCAGGAGGCCAAGGTTCAATTCCCAATCAGGGCACATGCCTGGGTTGCAGGCTTGATCCCCAGTGTGGGGCGTACAGGAGGCAGCCGATCCATGATTCTCTCTCATCATTGATGTTTCTATCTCTCTCCCCCACTCCCTTCATTTCTGAAATCAACAAAAATATATTTTAAAAAATCACTGTTATTTAAAAGATCACATGAATTCTCTGATATTTGCACAGGATCAGAGTATTTTGCAGAGCACTGGTTATTAATCCTGGCAGTAGACCACTCAACAGCATCTTTTCTTCCTGTGAGAATCACCTCCCTTCTATGGAGATATTCTCCAAATGCCATAAATACAGGAGCTTATTCAAAAGGTGAACCAAACAAGGAACAAGGAAATACTCAAGCTAAGGCAGGAACACCTAAGAAACCAAGAGTTATCACAAACAAGGAAGATATCCCAGATGTCCCACTGGGTGCTGTTAGTGAGAGAAGTATAACACTGAGAAGGCAGTGGGCTATTTTAAGACTAATTGTGCTGCTTGAAGTGGAGATTAATAGTAGTTCACCCATGTAGTATCTAAAGTCATGCATCAATTCATCCAAGAATTGTCCACAGTGCTTAGAGAATTATGTTAGCTATTGTGTGGTTAAAAATAAAAGTACTATTTGGTTTGAATCTATTTTTCTTGCCCAATCTTTCTCTCATATTTTAAACCCAAATTTCTGATATTCTGCTAAATATCTCTATCTTACAGTGGTTTCTCTTAAAAGCCAACCCTGAGACAAGGATTCAAGTGAAACTAGTTTACTTAAGAGAAGATTTGCAGAAAACATTGATAAGGAATTGGGAATGTGAGACAGAGGCAAAGGGCGCATTTCCTAAGCAGTTCCTACGGTGGGCAACTAGAGTTTAATCCTGCAGGGAAACACTGGGAGTCAATGTAGAAGGGTTACCTGTATCAACCACCTCCACTCCTCCAGAGAGGGCGCTAGAGTGTATTTATAGATCAATTACTGCCATCTTTACCTTAGGCCTGCTGGGAGTGGGGAAAGGCAGTAATACTCTATCACTCTGGATTCCTGCTGGAGTATCTGGTAATGAATGATCAACTTGCTGATGCATTCTCATATTGGCTTTCTCCCTCCCCTGTTTCACAAACCCTCTACTGCTAGCCTGCTCCAATGGATCACAGTCCCAAATAAAAATCTTTTTCTTCAGGTCTGCTTTTGCAGGTAAAACCCAGACTAAGATAAGGACTGGGTACTGTACTCTATCTTCAATTTTCCCACACTGAACACAATAATTGCCATATGTCCATACTCTGTGGCAATGTCCGTATTTCTGTAAAGTGGGTGAAAAGACTGAGGAAAGTGGACAAAGCTCTTCTGAAAGAAGGAGCCGGACAATATGCACAGATCTAGAGAGGTGCAGTGAGGCAGTGACTTTCCATCTCTTTCATTATGTTTTAAAGCAACAAACCTTTTTTTGCCCCACATGAAATCTACACTAATAAAAGAGAAACATGCAAATTAACCATCACTCGGCCACTCTGCTACACCCACAAGCCACGCCCACCAGCCAATCAGGAGCGATTATGCAAATTAACCCAACTAAGATGGCGGCCATGGAGCTGGAGCAAGCAGGAGGCTTGGGTTGCCCCCGGCGATGGAGGAAGTCAAGCTTTCCACCCGCCCTGGCCATCCCTGGGCTCCACTCAAGGCTACAAAGTTTCAATTATAGAAGATAAATAAATCCCAGATACCTGCACCCAGCCGGCCATGGCCTCCGCTCAAGGAGGGGCTGAAAAAAAGGAGAGGCTGGGAGCTTCGGTCGCTGGGGGGTGTGGCTAGCATGAAAACGGCCATCAGCCCCTCACCCAGGCTGGCCAGGCACCCCAGCGGGACCCCCACCCTTATCCAGGACACCCTTCAGGGCAAACCAGGTCCCCACCCATGCACCAGGCCTCTATCCTATATAATAAAATGGTAATATGCAAATTGACCCTAATAGCAGAACGACTGGGAATGACTGGTCACTATGACACACACTGACCACCAGGGGGCAGGCACTCAATGCAGGAGCTGACGCATGGTGGTCAGTGTGCTCCCACAGGGGAAGCTCCACTCATCCAGAAGCCGGGCTCACAGTTGGTGGGGAGCAGGCCTAAGCCAGCAGGCAGACATCCCTTGAGGGATCCTGGATTGCGGGAGGGCACAGGCCATACTGAGGGACACCCCTCCAGTGCACGAATGTCGTGCACCAGGCCTCTAGTATTACATAGAACTCCAGAATAAAAACTGATAAAATTGGAGCTAGGAAGCAGTGGAGTTGGTCTGCCTGAGTGAAGATGGAAACTCCAGAGTTCTCACTGCCAGGCATCACGGTGGTGGCTCCTGAGGCATCACAGAGACCTGAGGAGGGAGGCCAATTTGAAAAGCACTGCAGGTCACAAAGGAGACAGGCTATCCATGAGAATTTCTGATGCTACATAGTAAACATCAACTTGCCACCCTCTAAGGGGATCATCTACTTCTGGAACATTAACTGAAGAAAATGTGATCAGTAGGAATGTCTGCTAGAAGTTATGCAAAAAGCAATGTCAACGACACCAGAAAACAGGCCTAGCAGGGATTAGCTAAAGAGTTTGTAGTAGAAAAGTGTTCTGTCTGCTCCCTAAACACCATGATGTTTCATGGTTAGGAAAATGAAAGGGTGTGGTTCGTTTTTTTTTTTTCTCTTGACCCTACTTGCTCAGGGAAAGAGCTGTTGATAAAATAGAACATGCAACATGCTCTGATCATCTATTTTTGTATATAAATATTACAAAGTTAGATTTCAGAAAGTATTATTTTAGCTTGGGTGGAAATCCTGAAAGTCATAATTTCCAAGCTCCTCATGGCTTAGCTGATAAGACTAAGGGCCAGAAAGGTATGGCCACTCTCCAGCATCACACAGGTGGTTAGTGGCACAGTCAGCACTAAAAATCCAGGACCTCTGGGACTGCTAGAGCAAGTGCATTTTCCTATTTGCTGCACAAACCTTCTAGAAGTGCTGGGACTCAGAGGTCCCAGTATGTCACTCATATTCAAATCAGTTATCTACACAAATTTAGATAATTTCCCTTCTCATTTCTGCCTCCTTGGCCTGCATGATTCTCCAGTTGCACGAGCACTTTTAAAGAAGAAAACAAAAAAGCAAAACCACCCTTTTCAGAGGGATTCAAAATGTGAACCACGTGTCCTCTGAATAGCGAGTTAAAATATGAGGTGCAAGTTTAGCGTGAGGCACAAGTGGAAAAAGTTTTTTGGGCAAGGAGTCAATAAGCCAGTTTTTGACCAGTTTTTCTAGTTCTGGACGAACCATAGTCAAATTAGAAAAGCAATAATGTGATCCAGGGCAGCAAAATTCAATTTTACCAACAACACTGAGATTCCTTGAGGCAGCTTTTTAAAGATGACATTATAGACAGGATTATTTCCCATGTGTACAAATATGGCTGGGGAGAAAAACACACACACAGAGATATAAGGTGATGTGTGATGTCTTCTATCCTAGAAACAAACTTTCTTGTTATTATATATCTATACTTTTGAAAGTGCATTATAAAAACAGCAAGAGAGCATAATAGAAAAAGAAATGAAACACTGCAAGTCTTTTTTATGATGTTTCACACACAAAAAGAAAAATAACTCACAAAATCGTCAGATTTCTTAAAAGATGCAGTAAATATATACATTGTTAGCATCCCCATGACTCACTAACAAGATGTTGTCTGCAGGGAGGTGGGGCAGGAGAACTGTCACCAAATTCCAGTCAATGATCTATAGTGCTTGTGACTACCACATGCACAGTGTCAGCTGGCAATTTATTCTGGCTGATGTAACCTGACAGAATCTTCTTCCTTTCTGACAACCAGTCCAGTAAGGAAGGTTAACACATTTCAGCTCTAATGAACAGAAGTAAACCTAGCTGTGGAATTTGGTTCTCTTAGTCATGCGTATGCGTTGGTTGTGTTTAAAAAGAGCCAGCAAAACAGCTCATGGCAGGCACTCAGACACTGGGACAGAAAGGAGGGAGTCACAGGGAGCAGAACAGTGGTTGGCAAACTTCAATGTGCATCAGAACCCCCTGGAGGCTTGTTAAAATACAGACAACCAAGCCTCTGACCCGTGCTTCTGATTCTGTGGGACTGGGGCAGACATAATCTGAAAATTTGCATTTCTAGCAAGTTTCTAGGTGATGCTGTTGTTATTGGTCCACGGGCCACACTGAGAACGACTAGAGTAGAACAGGGTCCCTTTCCCATCTGGCAGGTGACTCAGACAAATCCACGTCCACATCTGGAGACAGCACTCTCTACTCTGTGAAAGCCAAGTAGGCAAAAAAGAATGTACCACAGAGGGAGAGAATTTATTCTGCCAGAAGAGGCCAGGAAAGACTTGTATAGTAGGTGTTTCTCAAATTAGACACAAAGTGAAAAAGGCCCAGATGATGCTGAAGATGGCTTATGGATGATTGAGTACAAATGGTCTTGAGACTGATCTGTAATATGTTATAGCAGTAGGATGGCTACTCCTTTTATTTTATTTTTTTAAAATATATTTTATTGATTTTTTACAGAGAAGAAGGGAGAGGGATAGAGAGTCAGAAACATCGATGAGAGAGAAACATCAATTTAGCTGCCTCCTGCACACCCCCCACTGGGTATGTGTCCGCAACCAAGGTACGTGCCCTTGGCCGGAATCGAACCTGGGACCTTTCAGTCTGCAGGCCGACACTCTATCCACTGAGCCAAACTGGTTAGGGCTGGCTACTCCTTTTATAACTAAATTAGTGGACCAGTGCAAAAAATTCAGGCACAGGGTGGGGGTGTCCCTCAGCCCAGACTACACCCTCTCCAATTGGGGAATCCTTGGGGGATGTCCGAATGCTGGTTTAGGCCCACAGGGATCAGGCCTAAACCAGCAGTCAGACATCCCTCTCGAAATCTGGGACCACTGGCTCCTAACCGCTCACCTGCCTGCCTGATCTCACCCCCAACTGTTCTCCCTTGCCAGCCTGATTGCCCCTAACCCCCTGCCAGCCTGATCTTGACCCCAAGTGTCCTCCTCTGCCGGCCTGATCGCCCCCAAACTGCCTATGCCTCGGCCCCCAACACCATGGCATTGTCTGGAAGTCGGATGTCCGGAAGATGGCCGGTCCACCCGATCAAATTAGCATATTAACATTTAGTACTATAGGTAGATTATATAGGTTAGGATTGCTAAAATGGGGGGGGGCTTTTTCAGAAGGAGATGCTCTTGGCACAAAAAAATACATAATCCCTGTATCTGGACTAATAGCCAGCCATATGCACTATACTGCCAAACTGGTCATTAAAAATTGAACCTCTTTCTTACACCTTACACGAAACAGCTGTTGCCCTAAAAACCCCTTCTCAGCCACCACCTTAGGTTCCAGCTTCCCAGATCACCCTGATTAGGTTCTGATTGATTGGTTTTTATGCCAGTCAGCAACAAAAGCTCCACCTCCTAGGCAGCCATTGGCAACTCGCACTTCACTCAGATTTGTTCTGATTGGTCAATCTCTATGCCAGTAATCTTCAAAAGCCCCGCCTCCTAGATAGCCATTGGCAACTCTCACTTCACCCAGATTTGTTCTGATTGGTCAATTTCTATGTCAGTCAGCATCAGAAGGTCCGCCTCCTAGGTAGCCATTGGCAACTCACACTTCACCCAGATTTGTTCTGATTGGTCAATTTCTATGCCAGCCATTGTGAAAAGCCCCACATCCTAGGTAGCCATTGGCAACTTGCACTTCATCCAGATTTGTTCTGATTGGTCAATTTTTATGCCAGTCAGCGCCAAAACCTCCGCGTCCTAGGTAGCCATTTGCAACGGCACTTCACCCAGATTTTTTTATGATTGGTCAATTTCTATGCTGGTCAGCATCAGAAGTTTTGCCTCCTATGTAGCCATTGGCAACTCTCACTTCACCCATATTTGTTCTGATTGCTCAATTTCTATGCCAGGTAGCACCAAATGCTCTGCCTCCTAGGTAGCCATTGGCAATAGCATGTCAACCAGATTTGTTCTGATTGGTCAATTTCTATGCCAGTCAGTGTCTAAAGCTTCGCCTCCTATGTAGGCATTGGCAACTCGCACTTCACCAAGATTTGATTCTGATTGGTCAATTTCTATGCCAGTCTTCGTCAAAAGCTCTGCCTCCTAGGTAGTCATTAGCAACAGGCCCTTAACCCATATTTGTTCTGATTGGTCAGTTTCTATACCAGTCAGTGTCAAAAGCTCCAGCCCCTAGTTAGCCATTAGCATCTCGCATTTCAAACAGATTTGATTGTGATTGGTCATTTTCTATGCCAGTAAGGGTCAAATGCTCTGCCTCTTATGTAGCCATTGGCAAATAGCACTTCACCCAGATTTGTTCTGATTTCTCAATTTCTCTGCCAGTCAGCATCTACAGCTCCGCCTCCTATGTAGCCATTGGCAACTCCCACTTCACCCAGACTTGGGTCTGATTGGTCAATTTCTATGCCAGTCATCATCAAAAGTCCCGCCTCTTAGGTAGCCATTGGCAACTCACACTTCAACCAGATTTGTTCTGATTGGTCAATGTCTATGTCAGTCAACGTCAAAAGTTCTGCCTCCTAGGTAGCCATTGGCAACTCGCACTTCACCAAGACTTGGTTCTGATTGGTCAATTTCTATGCCAGTCATCATCAAAAGTCCCGCCTCTTAGGTAGCCATTGGCAACTCGCACTTCACCCAGATTGGTTCTGATTGGTCAATTTCTATGTCAGTCACCATCAAAAGCTCTTCCTCCTAGGTAGCCATAGGCAACTCACACTTTACTCATATTTGATTCTGATTGGTTAATTTCTATGCCACTCAGTGTCAAAAGCCACGCCTCCTAGGTAGCCATTGGCAACTCACACTTCACTTAGATTTGTTCTGATTGGTCAATTTCTATGCCACTCAACGTCAAAAGCCCCACCTCCTAGGTAGCTATTGGCAACTGACACTTCTCCTGGATTTGGTTCTGATTGGTTAATTTCTGTCAGTCAGCATCAAAAGCCCCACCTCCTAAGTAGCCATTGGCAACTCACACTTCTCCAGGATTTGGTTCTGATTGGTCAATTTTTATTTCAGTCAGCGTGAAAAGCGCCGCCTCCTAGGTAGCCATTGGCAACTCGCACTTCACCAAGATTTAGTTATGATTGGTCCATTTCTATGCCAGTCTGCGTCAAAAGCTCTGCCTCCTAGGTAGCCATTGGCAACAGGCACTTAACCCATATTTGTTCTGATTGGTCAATTTCTATGCCAGTCAGTGTCAAAAGCTCTGCCTTCTAGGTAGCCATTAGCATCTCGCACTTCAAACAGATTTGATTGTGATTGGTCATTTTCTATGCCAGTAAGGCTCAAATGCTCTGCCTTCTAAGGATCCATTGGAAACTCACACTTCAACAAGATTTGGTTCTGATTGGTCCATTTCTATACCAGTCTTTGTCAAAAGCTCTACCTCTTAGGTAGCCATTTGCAACAGGCACTTCACCCAGATTTGTTCTGATTGGTCAATTTCTATGTCAGGCAGTGTCAAAACCTCCGCCTCCTAGGTAGCCATTGGCAACTCACACTTCACCCAGATTTGATTCTGATTCGTCAATTTCTATGCCAGTCATTGTCAAATGCTCTGCCTCCTATTCTGCCATTGGCTCCTGTCTCTTTGCCCAGATTTGGTTCTGATTGGTTGGTTTCTATACCTGTCAGTTTCCAATGCTCCACCTTCTAGGCTGCCATTGGCTCCTGGTACTTCACCCAGATTTGGTTCTGATTGGTTGGTTTCTATGCCAGTCAGCTTCCCTGGGCCTATCTCTGGGCCTGATCAAAGAGGCAGGGCTGATCAGCAGCCCCTGCAGAGACCCGGAGAGAAACAGAGTTGGTGCTGCTGGCAAAAGCCCAGAGAGAATGTGAGAGGCAACGGCTGATCAACAGCTGCCATGGAGGCTGGGGATCAGACCCTGCCTCTCTCTCTTCAGTCCTCTCTCCTGGCCTGATCTGCAGCCAGGGCAACCCAGTACTGACCACCAGTGTTGGGTTGAGCCTTGGTCATTGTGGACATTACAAACTGTGGCTCTTTATATATATAGGTAAGGAGGGGCCCATTATGCTTTGTTGTATTCAACATTCACATTGACTGCTGGAGATGATTGAACATATAGAAAGAAAACTAAAGGAAGGAATTGGCAGTTTAGGTCCTTGGCATTCCCTGCAACTGATTCTCCACTGTTGTCTGCACTTTCTCAGCGCAAACCTGAATCACATGACTTCATCAAAGACAGAGTAAATTTCTGTTAGCTGATAGTTTCCCCCAGGGAACTGTCATTGTAGCAGGTTATACAGACCTATATATATTAAACTAGAGGCCCAATGCATGAAATTCGTGCAAGGGGCTCAGCCCTCACAGCCCCGGCTTCATCCAGAAGGTCATGCAGAAAGTCATTCAGAGTCCAATCTAATTAGAAAATTATACTTTTATTATTATAGATAAGTTAGTGGGTTGGTGTTACTTTTGGCATCTGGTAGTGGTTGCAGGGCGTATTCTTTTGAACAGTGCAACTTCCTTGGCACCCCTGAAATATCATCTCACAGATAATCCCCAGTAGGTACGGTTGGCCACATTTGTCCAAACATGCTTCATCTGACAGCCAATCTCGCTAGATGTAAAGTACCTCACAGGTAGGGATCATGTTTTCAATGTCCTCTATGCCACCTGTAGCTACTAGTGCACACAGTAGGGTTTGATAAATGCTCTCATTAGTAAATGTCAAGGATCAATACAGGCACATCCATCAGACAGTCAATGTTTGGGGCTATTCCAGCTGATGGCTGCTTAAGTCTAATAGAAAATCCTCCCTCAGTGGATGGACACAACTCATCAAAGAGATTAGCCTCCATCCCAATGTAAAATGGTCACTTTAGATAACTGTTCAAAATTATATATTTCATCATCAGGTTTTTTGAGAACTCTGTACTTAAAAAACACAAAAGGAAATATTGCTTCATGGCTCAGGCAATATATCTCTGTCTCTATTGTTTGTTTAGCTCTTGTTACGGTCAGTTGTACCCTGAATTATTCCATTTCCCATTTCTTCATACCATTATACTTTCAAATGTTTCAGAAATAAAGTACCCTTTTCTTCATTTTTCTTTTTCATGGAGGAGTATTGAATATGACAGGACCGGGCATCACCTAATGAGAAATGGCTCTTGGGCCACTTATAACATTTATGAAGATGGTGTTTTCCCTTCTGGGACACACGGGCTTTAAAACAAAACAATGAAGGACCAAAGAGAAGACAAGAGCGTAAGAAAAATAGAAGAATCAGGTTTATGAATTTAGGCTTAGGCTGGTAACATTTTCAAAGGCATCTTGAAAATTTCCTTTAGAGAAAAACAAACACAAGCAAAGAGACACGAGGGAAGTGGGATTCAATATATAATGAGGTTTATTACTTTTTAGTGGCTTCTTTCATTAGTAACCTAATATTCTCACAAAGAGAAAAGTTCCTCACATTGTCTATTCATCAAGGAACCTGTAGTAGAGAAAGCCATTTCTAGGTGTGTGTGTGCTTTTAAATATGTTCTTATTGATTTCAGAGAGGAAGGGAGAGGGAGAAAGACATAGAAACATCAATGATGAGAGAAAAACCGGCTGCCTCCTGCACACCCCACACTGGGAATGGAGCCTGCAACCGAGGCATATGCCCTAGACTGGAATTGAACCCAGGACCCTTCAGACCGGAGGCTGATGTTATATCCACTGAGCCACACCGGCTAGGGCTCTAGGTGGTTTTCTAATTCAAGATGAAAATAATTAGTGTGACAAACATTTGCAATTGATCCTTGAACTATATGGGTCCATTATATATGGATTGTTTTCAAGAAATACTGTAAATAAATGTTCTCTTTCTTATTTTCTTAACATTTCTTTTCTCTAGCTTACTTTATTGTAAGAATATGGTATATACTACACATAATGTACAAAACATGTTCATCAACTGTTTATGTTGTCCGTAGGTCAACAATAGGCTATCAGTAGTTATGTTTTTGGGAGTCAAAATTTGTAGGTGGATTTCCAACTGCATGGGGGTTGGGGTTGGTTCTCCTAATGTTATCATTTTTCAAGAGTCAACTGTATATGTAATACATTGCTGCAAAATTAATATTGAGTATCACATTGCAGACATGAAGTAATGTATTAGAAAACTACCATGAAGTACTGAATACTTACAAATACCATTATTCTTTTTTGACGACATAATGAAAAGTTTCAAAGCAGTCTTGTCTTTCAAATTATAGTACCATTTTGTTTTTATGGTTTAATTTCCCAGTAGATCTTTGATATGTGCCAACAGTCATGGGGATGAGGATGGGGATGAAGATGAATCACAAACTCAAAACTGTCACAACTAAAGCTTGGATTCCTGAAAGTCAGATGCCTGAGTTATGAATTACAATTTTGTGTGGAAACAATCTGTCTGTAACTTAATGCTGAGTAGCAGCTGTTCTCCAGAAAATAGCTTGTCTCCCTTGGTAGCATGGCTATGCTTGAAGGATGAAAGTCATCCAAAATTTTGGAGGAATGGAAGCAGAGATATAGGATTAGTTCGTTTATATTGCAGGTGCTGACATCATATCTAAGTTGGAAGGAACTCAACATTTATCTAGGCCAGTGCTTCTCAAACTTTAATGTGCTTATGAATCATCTGGGGATATTGTAATCATGCAGATTTTGATTCAGCATGTCTGGGGAAAGGTCCTGAGATTCTGCAGCTCTAACAAGCGATTCTGCAGCTCTAACAAGCTCCAATGCTGCTGGTCTTCTTTGTTTGTTTTTTAACCTATAGTTTTAAGACATTATAGTTTTTTATAATTATGTCACAGTATATACATATAATTGATTTCAGAGAGAGGAAGGGAGAGGGAGAGAGAGAGAGAGAGAAATATCAGTGATGAGAGAGAATCATTGATCAGCTGTCTCCTGCACACCCCACACTGGGGATTGAGCCTATAACCCAAGCATGTGCCCTGACCAGGAATCCAACCATGACCTCCTGGTTCATAGGTCAATGCTCAACCACTGAGCAACACTGGCTGGGCATGTCACAGGTTATTTTTTTAACCAATGCTAGTGAAATCACCAAGGATGTTTTACACTGTAACTATATAAGCAGTTATATCTAGTGCATATTTCTATCTCTATTTCTGCCTCTAATTATGTCTATATTTATGAATGAGAGTAATTTCAGGTTATCCTCATAATGTTACTCTTCTTGACATCTAGCTTTTGACATGCTATCCTTGTGGAAGAGAAAAAGGTAGGTTCCTGCCAGGGAATTACACATAAACTTGGTTATACCTTTGGAAATAAAGACTAGGGGCAGGACTTCTATCTATATGTCAGCTCCTCTCTGGCTTGGGGAGCGCACTTTCCCTTTCCACTGAAGACTGTGTCTCCCCTGCTACAGCTGAAACACCAAAGACTTCTTGTTGGAGCAGAGCAGAGCAGACCAGTGCAGAGTGGACCAGTCAGGAGCAGGTGGAGCAGACCAGAGAAGAGCTGTGTAGCTAGAGAGCCACCTCACCCCAGGACTGCCTTGCGGAAGTCTGTTCCGCAGCTATGTTGCTTCATAATTGAGCTGTAATACTAGTGAACTGTTCCGCAGCTATGCTGTAGCACAATGGAGCTGTTTGCATCAAATACAGTTGCCTTCGTCACCACACCCCAATTGGGGGATTCCTGCTGGCATTGAATTGGAACTAATGACCATTAGTTGACATGTCTGTGTCTAAATTTTGTTTAATGGCTGGTCACATAACACAATTGTTCTTCTGGATTCTAGCAATGTGATAAAATGAATATGCATTTTATTTTCATTTTTAATGCACTAAGATTACCTTAAGAAGATTAGTCAATTTAAAATAAATCTGTAGAACAGTATCATTGATTAATTAAATTATATTATGTGATTTATTGATATTCTCTTCTCTGATAATATTATATATGTGTGTGAGTATGTGTATATTTGTGTGTGTGTGCTTATATAAAGGCTTTTGCCCCAAGTTCTTTCTAAACTTCAGAAAGCATTTATTCATTTATTGAACAAATATTTCTATACCAGGATCTAGGGGTCATGTATACAGATGGCAATACAATTAAGGTGTTAGGGCAGGGTGAATGAAATACCAATATAGCCCTGACTGGTTTGGCTCAGTGGATAGAGCATCGCCCTGCAGACTGGAGAGTTCCAGGTTCGATTCCAGTCAAGGGCATGTACCGTGGTTGCGGGCGCGTCCCCAGTGGGGGGTGTGCAGGAGGCAGCTGATCGATGTTTCTCTCTCATCGATGTTTCTGACTATCCCTTACCCTTCCACTCTGTAAAAAAAAATCAATAAAATATATTTTAAAAAAGGAAAAAAAAAGAAATACCAATATAATGTGAACCCTCATCTTTAGCACAATACTATGCCTTAGAATGCGGGGAAGAAACCGTTACAGCCACTCAGTAATTACCATGCTCAACTTCCAAGTAAGGGAAATCTGGATATTCGTTTTGTGGATCAGGAGAAAATGAAGCTTGGGCATATTTTCCCTGTGCTGATAACCCTTAAGTGCACTCTTCCATGGTCTTTGGCTTCATCTGGAGTCAAAAAAAATCAAGTCAGGTGGTTTTCAAAGGACATTTAGAATTTTGAAGTTGTTATGCAAAGACAAGAACAAAGACTCTTTGCTTCAAAGCAGTTAGTTTTAAAGATTCACTCAGGCTTTGAATTTGTTTGTATGCAATTCTACACCTTTCAAGATGCATATCATTTTGCCAGATAAGCCAGAAGAGATCTGTTGAAAAAATACTGTAGACTCTGGCAGTTTAATAAAAGGCCTATTTTCAAACCATTGCCTTATGCAGCATGGGTCACGTCAGGTGATCTCATTTTGATGCTACTTGGAGTTAATGAAGGGGCAATGAGTTCTGACAAATGGTTTTGCACTCTAATAAAGTAAACACAGTAAGGACAGAAAAGGCCACATTCTATCCTCATTTCTGTGGCTTAGAATCTTTGTGAAGCTAAACAAATTACTTAACCACTCTGAACCTTAGTGTCTCCATGTACAAACAGAATAAATGCTAATATCTTTTTGACAGGGCTGTAGAAAGGATCAACTAAGGTAATGTGTGAAATATTAGCTCAACACCTGGCATGCAATAAGTGCTCAATAAGGTTAAGTAGTATTATTACTAACTAGAGGCCCAGTGCATGGATTCATGCACCGGTGGGGTCCCTTGGCCTGGCCTGCAGGGATCGGGCCGAAAATGGCTCTCTGATATCCCCTGAGGGGTCCCAGATTGCAAGAGGGTGCAGGCCAGGCTGAGGGAACCCACCAGTGCATGATCAGGGCCAGGGAGGGATCTTAGGAGGGTTCCAGGGCCTGTCTGGCCCACCTCTCCCAGTCCTGATCGGCCAGACCCCAGCAGCAAGCTAACCTACCAGTCAGAGCGTCTGCCCCAGGTGGTCAGTGTGCATCATAGTGACTGGTTGAAAGGTCAAATGGACCAACACAGCATATTAGGCTTTTATACATATACTGGTGGCCCGATGCATGAAATTCATGCACGGGGCGGGGGGTTCCCTCAGTCCAGCCTGCACCCTCTCCATTCAGGGACCCTTTGGGGGATGTCCGACTGCTGGTTTAGGTCAGATCCCTCTCACAATCTGGGACTGCTGGCTCCTAACCACTCAACTGCCTGCCTGCCTGATCGCCCCTAACTGCCTCTGCCTGCCTGCATGATCACCCCCAACTGCCCTCACCTGCCAGCCAGATGTCACCCCCAACTGCCCTCCCCCTGCCAGCCTGGTTGCCCCCAACTGCCCTTCCCTGCCAGCCTGGTTGCCCCAAACAACCCTCCCCTGCCATCCTGATCTCACCCCCAACTGCTCTCCCCTGCCAGCCTGGTCTCGTCCCCAACTCCTCTGCTTGCCTGATCACCCCTAACTTCCCTCCCTTGCCAGCTTGATCTCGCCCACAATTGCTCCTCCCCTGCTGGCCTGATCTTGCCCACAACTGCCTCTGCCTGCATGATTACCCCTAACTGCCCTCCCCTGCTGGCCTGATCTCACCAACAACTGCTCTCCCCTGCTGGCCTGGTGTCACCCCCAATGGCCCTCCTCTGCTAGCCTGATCTTGCCCCTAACTGTTCTCCCCTGCTAGCCTGATCACCTCTAATTGCCTCTGCCTGCCTGATAGCCCCTAACTGCCCTCTCCTGCTGGCCTGATCTCACCCCCAATGGCCCTCCCCTGCCGGCCTGGTTGCCCTCAACTGCCTCTGCTTCGGCCCCCACCACCATGGCTTTGTCCAAAAGAAAGTTGGACGTCCGGAAGATGGCCAGTAGACCCAGTCTAATTAGCATATTACCCTTTTATTAGTATAGATAGATTATATAGGATAGGATTGCTTAACGGGGGGGGGGGGAGCTTTTTCAGCAGGAGGAGATGCTCTTGGCAGACAAAAATACATAATCCCTATATCTGGACTGATAGCCAGCCATATGCACTACACTGCCAAACCGGTCATTAAAAAATTGAACCGCTTTCTTTTTAAAAAATATATATATTATTGATTTTTTACAGAGAGGAAGGGAGAGGGATAGAGAGTTAAAAACATTGATGAGAGAGAAACATCAATCAGCTGCCTCCTGCATACCCCCTACTGAGGATGTGCCCGCAACCAAGGTACATGCCCTTGACTGAAATCAAACCTGGGACCCTTCAGTCCGCAGGCCAACGCTCTATCCACTGAGCAAAACCGGCTAGGGCTGAACCACTTTCTTACACCTTACACCAAACAGCTGCTGCCCTTAAAACCCCTCCTCAGCCCCCACCTTAGGTTCTGCCTTTGCAGTTCACCCAGATTAGGTTCTATGGTCAGTTTCTATGCCAGTCAGCGTCAGAAGCTCTGCCTGCTAGGCAGCCATTGGCCCCTCACAGTTCACCCTGATTTGGTTCTGATTGATCGGTTTCTATGCCAGTCAGCTTCTCTGGTCCTATCTCTGGGCCTGATCAGAGAGGCGGGGCTGATCAGCAGCCACTGCGGAGGCCCTGGAGAGAAAGAGAGGTGCGGCTGCTGGCTAGGCCTGGAGAGAAAGAGAAAGGCAGGGGCTGGTCCACAGCTGCCATGGAGGCTATTGATCCGACTCTGCTTCTCTCTCTAGGCCTCTCTCTGGGCCTGATCCCCAGCCCCCCTCAGCAGTCATTGCTGGATCCCCTTGCCGTAGCTGAGCAGTCAATGCTGGGTCGCCACGGCAACCGAGCACTGACTGCAGGACGGACTTCCAGTCGGTGGAGGCTTCGGTCATATTGGACATTATGGACCCTGGGTTTTTCTGTATTAGGATAGATAATTATAAAATGTACCTTCTAAGCATGAGTGCATTTGTATTTATTTTACTGTAAATTCCTTATCCTTCTCTATTGAAGAAAGATCTAGCCAACAGGTGGATTCACCTTCCCAGGGTCATTCAGCCAGCACTATAGTTTGCTTTTAAAGTTTTGTTTTGGCTAAAACTTGAGTGCCAGAAAACTTGAAAGAGAAGAACTCAGGAAAAGGAATATTCTCTTTAAATTGCACTTTCTTAAACCTCTTTGGTCAGATCAGTTCAGAGTGGCGCTGAAGAAATCTTTTGCCCTCTCGTTGGCCTGAGAAGAGCTGTCAGGAATTGATTTTTCTGTTCCACATTAACAAGCCCATTCCGAGTCATTATGGTTTCTTGGTTAAGTACTTCTGAAACACATATTCTTTAATTGACAGGTTATTTCAGCTCCTCATAACCATTGCCATCTATTATGCTGTGCAATCTCAGTGTTCAACTGCCATTAAATTAATATGCATATATGTAATAGCAACTGATCTGAAGAAAAGTTACTGCACTAAGACTTACGATAGAAAAGCAAATATTTCAAATCCAATATAGTTTGACTGGGTGGTTATAATGCATGTCATTTTTATGTATACTTTAGTAGTCATAAGCTTGCATCTTTGTTATTGTCCCACAAACATATACTAATCCCTAATTATTATTGGTACTGTAGGGAATGAAGGAACTTGGCCTTCAGTTTATTTTTCTAGTCTTTTCTGTTAGGTACATACACTAACCTGAAATAAACAAAGAAACAAACAAATACAACTATGTACGACAGAAATCAGATCACTTCTGTACTTTTTAACACCCATTTGCTAGGCAGGAGCCAGATGATCTTTTTATTATTTTATTTTATTTTTAATATTTTTATTTTTATTGATTTCAGAGAGGAAGGGAGAGGGAGAGAGAGATAGAAACATCAATGATGAGAGAGAATCATGAATCGGCTGCCTCCTGGACACCCCTTACTGGGGATTGAGCCCACAATCCAGGTACGTGCCCTTGACTGGAATTGAACCCAGGACCCTTCAGTTTGCAGGCTGACGCTCTATCCACTGAGCCAAACCAGGTAGGGCCAGAATGATCTTTTTAAAAAGTAAATCAGATCATGTTATTCCCTTGCTCAAAAAGCTTTATTCCCTTTTCATTGAATCTAGAAAAATAATCCAAATTCCTTCCTCAACAGGTGTTGTATTATTTGGATCCTGACTCTTCCCTCTTTGTCCTCATCTTCCGCTGTCTCTGCTCCTTCACTGCCTTGCTTTGCCTTCAAATGCAATTTTTTTATCCTTGTGGGCTTCACAATTGCTGTTCTCTCTGTTTAGAGAGCTCTGTCCCTAGCCCCCATGTCACTTCCTCAATGAGGCCTTCCTTGCTACAAACACTAAATTAGCACCTTCTCTTTTCAAGCATTCTTACCATTCTGACAATGATGATGATGATGATGATGATGATTTAATACTGGACTCATCACCACTTAAAATTATCTTCATCTTTGTTTTCTCATTTGTTATCTATATTTTCCTACTAGCATGAAAGAAGGATTTCATTCATTTTATTCATTGGTATATCTATAGTGCCTAAATCATTACCAGGCATGGGTACTGAATAAATATTTGGAAAAATCATATAGTGATATGTCAGAGACGTGGTATGTCTCCCTGGAGGCCTGATAGAACGTGTTATTACTTCAAGTGTATTATTACTCATTCAAGCTCTGCTTAGTTTGTTATTTTAGGCTGTACTTGGTTCATCATTAAAATAAGGAGAAAGATATAGCAGAGTCTTTTAAACTAGAACCAAAAATTAATAATAGATACCCTTTATCTTTAATATTTCAGAAAGGTTGATGAAAATCTGACATTTTATCCATATTATATTTGTAAATAGCAAACACAATATCAATTTTTTGGCTTTGTCTAGAATTCCATTAGCTCAGATTAATTAGCAGCTTTATATCTTTTATTTATAAAAAGGACGAAAAAGTCAAGTATAATTTAGTTGTCTAGTAAAAACTTATTAAATGGGAAAATAAAAGAATGGGTTATTGAGGCTAAAAAGTCATTGGATGAATTGATCTCTAAGTGTGTTATCAGCTTCAAAATTCTGTGATTATTAGTACATAATTCAGGATTCTTAGTTGCAAACAATAGTCCAGTCTAACTAGTTACTGAAGAAGGGGATTTAATAAAAGAATAGCAGGTACCTCACAGAATATGCACAGCAGCTAGTAGCAATGGCTAAACACATCTTGGGATTACAAAATAGTGATACTCTATTTCTATATTTGTTAGATCAAATTTTTATAGAGAATTTCTTGGTTAAATCTTAACTGATGAAGAGAGAAAGATCACAAGAAATCAAGAGAGGGGCTATAGCTCTTAAATATGCAGTGTTCTAAGGGCATGTTGCACCATGGGAATGGAGATCCTTACCAAATATTTACTATTTGTGAACTTATTTAAATAAAGTATTAGTTTCCTATTGCTGCTGTAACAAATGACCATTAACTTGGTGACTTGAAATAATATACATGTATTTTCTCCCAGTTCTGGAGGTTAGAAGTATGAAATCCGTGTCACTGAGTCAAAATTAAGGTGGCTGTAGGGCTCCACTCTCTGCATATCTGTAGGGGAATATCAGTCTCCTTGCATTTTCTAGAGCCTCAATCTTTGGTTCAAGGCCCAAACCTCCATCTTCAAAACCAGCAGTAGAATCTTGCTTCAGTTGTTACATTTGTATTCTTTTCCTATAGTGGCATCTCCCTCTGCTTCCCTTTTATTGGACATGTGACCATATGGGGCTCACTCAGGTAATCCAGGATAATCTCTCCATCTCAAAATCCTTAATATAATCCACCTATAAAGTCTCTTTAGTCATGTAAGGTCACATATCCATAGATTCCAGGGATTAGGATATGGATTTCTTGGGGGCCATTATTCAACCTACTATAGTCTCTTTCTTGTATTAGATTTTCAGCTTTAAGAGGGCAATATCTGCATTTATTTTTGTATAATGTTGTGCTTAGCAGACTCTCTGACCTATAGTAGAAAATGTCTTCTAATGAGTGAATATTATTCAGCATATCTTTGAAGGATTATTAACCATATTTGGTCCCTTTTTAAGACATTTGTTTTATAGGGTTTTTTTCTTGGAATTAGGATTGAACACTTTAAACTTTCATTTACTAATCCTTACAGAATAAATGTACACTTAGCACTAACATTATGTAGTATCAGCACTAATATTGAACAAGTATCCAATAAATGATTTATACAAATTTAGGGCTGTAGAATAATTTATGCTAATCTTTATTTCACAAAGGAGGGAATGGAGATCTAGGAAACAGAAAATGATTTCTGTAAGAGTAGGCCGTGAAAGAGAGGTCTAGTTGGGATTTGAACTGAGATTGTGTTCATTGCACCAAGTGAAATCATGTGATACATTGACGTCCTTCATACCACTTATAAATTGTAAAACTAGAAGAAAGTATTCTTTTCTTTTTATGCTTTATTTATGCATTTTATGAAATGAAAGCAATATATGTCTTTAATATTTGTGGTAAAGATTAAACTACACAATGCATGTAAATACACCTAAGGCTCCAAAAAATGCTACTGACTCTTACTCTCCCTTAAATCATTGCTAGAATATTTAGGCATCTGAGCACATTTCTTATTTGTGACTTTCTTTCAAGAGCAATCACTAAACCCAGAAAGGAAACACTATAAAAGAGATTCCCCAAAGGGATGTAATTCAAAGAGGATTCTGGATATTTCAGAATTCTTAAGAATAGATTTTTAGGATCTAAATGCTGACTTATTCTTAGTTGTAATGGCTAGGACAGCTAATTTACCCTTAGAGCTCAAGTTGCTCAATACCTCAAAGCTAACAGACATAAAAGGTAAAGATTTAGCAGCTTGATTTTTACCTGTAAATATTTGTTAAGAAAGGTATCTTAAGGAATTTAGTCCTACCTTTGTCCCTCAAGATAGGAAATCATAATTCCATACTACTACTTAGCATTACTTAATGTCTTAGTTAAAAATGAATCATAAAAATGATAGTTTAGAGGTTTCTGTCAGAAAGCCCCATAATCTTACTGCAACACAGAAGGAAATAAAAGATCATGAACCCTGAGTGACATAACAGAACTTGTCACAATTACAGAAAGCTAAAACAGGGAAAGGAAGCCCTGGGAACATTCATCATAGACTATCTATCTATCTATCTATCTATCTATCTATCTATCTATCTATCTAAAGAGCCAGGGTTTGTAACATCCAAAACGACCAAAAGGATGACTGAATGCCAGGCTGCACGCACAGCAGGCTCAGGCAAGCGGGCTGAACTGCTGACAAGTAGGAGAGAGAGAGAGAGCGAGCTTGGGCTGATCAGCAGCTGCTGCGGGTGCTGACAAGGCCCAGAGCGAGAAGCAGGGTCTGATCAGCAGCCGCTGTGGCAGCTGTTGATTAGCCCTTGCCTCTCTCTCTCTCTCCAAGAAGTCAGCAATTCAGCCCATTCACCAGCAACCTGGGGCAGCTGTTGATCAGCCCTGCCTCTATGATCAGGCCCAGAGATAGGCCTGGAGATGCTCACTGGCATAGAAACCGACCAATCAGAACCAAATATGGGTGAACTGCAAGGAGCCAATGACTGCCTAGGAGGTGGAGCTTCTGATGCTGACTGGCATAGAAACCAACCAATCAGAAACTAATCTGGGTGAATTGCAAAGGTAGAACCTAAGGTGGGGGCTGAGGAGGGGTTTTAAGGGCAACGGCTCTTTGGTGTAAGCAGGGGTCCTCAAACTTTTTAAACAGGGGGTCAGTTCACTGTCCCTCAGACCTTTGGAGGGCCGGACTATAGTTTAAAAAAAAACTATGAACAAATTCCTATGCACACTGCACATATCTTATTTTGAAGTAAAAAAACAAAACGGGAACAAATACAATATTTAAAATGAAGAACAAGTAAAGTTAAATCAACAAATTTACCAGTATTTCAATGGGAACTATGGGCCTGCTTTTGGCTAATGAGATGGTCAATGTCCAGTTCCATATTTGTCACTGCTAGTTGTAACAAGTGATGCAAGTGTGCATTAGTTAGTCTAGATCTGGTTGGAGATTTCAGATGTTTCATTCTGGAAAAAGGCTCTCCTAACTTCAAAAAAAAGGCCCTACTAACTGCAAAAAAAAAAAATAGACCTCCTAACTTCAAAAAAATAATAAATCCTAACTTGTTCTTACCTCGGTCCTCAGGCAGCAGCAGGCTCTGCACAGGCAAGCTCGTGACTCGTCCAATCACACCCAAGACTGAGAGGAGGAGTCGAGAGACAGAGAGAAGGAGGGGAGTTGGAGAGTGCGGTGCACATTCCACACATGCGCACTGTGGGCTCAGGACGAGTCGGCTGCTAAGCAACAGGCAGCGGCGGCAAAAACACCCGGCAGGCCAGATAAATGTTTTCGGCGGGCCATAGTTTGAGGAGCCCTGGTGTAAGGTGTAAGAAAGCGGTTCAATTTTTTAATGACTGGTTTGGCAGTATAGTGCATATGGCTAGTGATCAGTCCAGATATAGGGATTATGTATTTTTGTCTGCCAAGAGCATATCCTCCTGCTGAAAAAGGCTTTTCCTCCCATTTAAGCAATCATATTCTATATAATCTATCTATACTAATAAAAGGGTAATATGGTAATTAGACCGGGTCAACCGGCCATCTTCCAGACATCTGACTTCCTTCCAGACAAAGCCATGGTGGTGGGGGCCGAGGCAGAGGCAGTTAGGTGTGATCAGGCCGGCAGGGGAGGGAAGTTGGGGACGAGATCAGGCCGGCAGGGTGTTAGGGGCAATCAGGCCTGCAGGAGAGAGTTGGGGGAGAGATCAGGCTGGTGGGGGAGGGCCATTGGGGGCAAGATCAGGCTGGCAGGGGAGGGCAGTTAGGGCTGATCAGGCCGGCAGGGGAGGGAAGTTAGGGGTGATCAGGCAGGCAGGCAGGTGAGTGGTTAGGAGCCAGAGGTCCCAGATTGCAAGAGGGATGTCCAACTGCTTGTGGGATCGGGCCTAAACCGGCAGTCAGACATGCCCCAAGGGGTCCCCAATTGGAGAGGATGCAGACTGGGCTGTGGGACCCCCCCATGCACGAATTTCATGCACCAGGCCACTAGTAACTAAATAAATAAACAGCAGAGTGTTTGCTTTCTGGTTTGTTTTGTTTCTTCAGAAAATTAGAGGCTCCATCACTAGAAGGCTTGTACAAGGATGTTCACTGTTGCATTGTTTATAAAAGGAAACAAAGTGGGAGGAGACTAACTGCTCACTGGTAAATGAGTGGTTAAATAAGTCATTGTGCATTTACATTCTGGAATATGAGACAGTAGTTAAAAATACAATGATGTAGGTCACTATCTGCCTACATAGAATAAAAAGAGATATGCTCTTAAATTGAAAATGCAAACTATTTATGTTAAAAACAAGACAAAATAAAAATTATTTATTTCTGCTTTATTTATACAGAAAAACAACTAAAACAATATATACCATAATGACAGAAGTGATTGATAACTTCATTTTGGCTTTAAAGACAGGCATTCTGTGATTGGCTGCAGTGAACAAGAAGGATTTTGAATTTGTCCATATTATGTGCTTTGTAAAAAATTATAAAACCTGTTTATGCTATGCTAAATATTATTACTAGTGCCCTGGTGCACGAAATTCATGAACGGAGGGGGTGTTGTCTCAGGCCAGCCTGCCCCCTCTCCAATTGGGGACCCATTGGGGGACCCACAGGGATCGGGCCTAACCTGGCAGTTGGACATCCCTCTCACAATCTGGGACTGCTGACTCCTAACCGCTCAACTGCCTGCTGACCTGATCACCCCTAACTGTGTCTGCCTGCCTGCCTGATTGCCACTAAACCCTCTGCCTGCCTCCCTGCCTGATTTCCCTTAACTGCCTCTGCCTGCCTGATTGCCCCAAACTTCCCTCCCCTGTGGGCCTGATTGCACCCCTAACTGCCTCTGCCTGCCTGATCTGGCCACCAACTGCCCTCCCCTGCAGGCCTGATCTAGCCCCCAACTGCCTTCCCCTAAAGGCTAATTTGGTATTGATTGGTGGGTTTCAATGCCAGTCAGCGTCAAAAGACCCGCCTCCTAGGCAGCCATTGGCTTCGGACCAAGATTTAGTTCTGGTTGGTCAGTTTCTATGGCAGTCACCATCAAAAGTTCTGCCTCCTAGGCAGGAATTGGCTCCTCTTACTTCACCCAGATTTTGTTCTGATTGGTAAGTTTCTATGCCAGTCAGAGTCAAAAGCTCCACCTCCTAGGCATCCACTGGCTCCTCACACTTCATTCAGATTTGGTTCTGATTGGTAAGTAGCTATGACAGTCAGCATCAAAAGCTCCGCCTCCTAGGCAGCAATTGGCTCCTCACACTTCACCCAGATTTTGTTCAGATTGGTCAAGTTATATACCAGTGTCAAAAGCTCCGCCTCCTAAGCAGCCATGGGCTGCTCACAGTTGACCGAGATTTGGTTCTGATTGGTCAGTTTCTATGCCAGTCAGCGTCAAAAACACCACCTCCTATGCAGGAATTGGTCCCTCCTACTTCACCCAGATGTGGTTCTGATAGATCAGTTTTTATGCCAGTCTGCATCTAAAGCTCTCCCTCCTAGGCCGCCATAGGCATCTCACAGTTGACCGAGATTTGGTTCTGATTGGTCAGTTTCTATGCCAGTCACCGTCAAAAGCTCTGCCTCCTAGGTAACCATTGGTTCCTCACACTTCACCCAGATTTGGTTCTTATTGGTTGGTTTCTATGCCAGTCAGCATCACTGGGCCTATCAACTGGTCCAGATCAGTAAGGCGGGTTTGATCAGCAGCCCCTGTGGAGGCCTGGAGAAAAATGGAGGCTGCTGGCCAGACTGGGAGAGAAAGAGAAAGTCAAGTACTGATCAAAACCTGCCACAGAGGCATCGGATTGGTCCCTGCTTGTCTCTTTCAGGCCTCTCTCTGGCCCTGATCAGCATCCCCCTCAGCAGTCAGTGCTGGGTTCCGACACAACCCAGTGCTGACTACAGGACTGACTTTGGGTTGGTCAAGCCTCCGTCATTACTGGGGGTTATGTCCCAGGGTTTTGTTTTGTTTTGTTTTTGTTTTGTTTTGTTTTGTTTTTAATATATTTTATTGATTTTTTACAGAGAGGAAGGGAGAGATAGAGAGTTAGAAACATCGATGAGAGAGAAACATCGATCAGCTGCCTCCTGCACATCCCCCACTGGGGATGTGCCCGCAACCCAGGTACATGCCCTTGACCGGAATCGAACCTGGGACCCTTCAGTCCGCAGGCCGACGCTCCATCCACTGAGCCAAACGGGCTTCGGCCCCAGGGTTTTTATATATTAGGATTATATTATGATAATTTGGCTGAAATAGAATTCTACTTGGAAATAACTCCTTAATGGTATTTTTAAAAGACTGCTCCATTCTCCTCTGACATCCAATGTGGATGATTATGTTAGGGTTAAGATGATTCTCATGCCCATGAAAATTACTTTTTTCTTTATCTCTCTAGAAGGTTTTAGAGCTGTTTTCTTTATAATCAGTGTTTTCAAATATTACAATTTTTTAAATCTCACATGGTGGACCTACTAATTAAAGAATCATCTCTCTCCTCAGGTTTTGGAAAGTTTCTTATTTAGTCACTAAATTTCTTCTTTGTAGTTTCTTTGGTATATATTTCTGAAACTTAAAAATTGTTTCTCTATATACTTAATATTTTTTCATAATTGCATGCACTTTGTTTTTTGGTTAATGTTCTGGGAAATTTTATTTTCTTAATTTATTTTTTTTTACTTTCCTGCTTTATATAGATACTAGAGGCCTGTTGTACCAAAAGATTTGTGCAATAGGCCTTCCCTTCCCCTGGCTGCCGGCACGGTTTTCCTCCGGCACTCAGGACCCAGGCATTTGCTCCGGCCGGAGCTGCCTTCAGTCTTCGCTCCGCTGCTTCGCACCTATGTATGCAAATTAACCGCCATCTTTGTTGGTGGTTAATTTGCATATCTTGCCGATCAGCCGATGGGAAGCATAGCGAAGGTACGGTCAATTACCATGTTTGTCTATTATTAGATAGGATAATTGATACACAGCACATTATTTGAATTGGAAAATTGTACAAATTACATAACAATCTACTAAGAACATCTGCAAAACATAAAGCCTTGAAAAGGTAACTACTTTTTAATTTTTTTAAAAAAATATATTTATTGATTTCAGAGAGGAAGGGAAAGGGAGAGAGAGTTAGAAACATCAATGATGAGAGAGTATCATTGATTGGCTGCCTCCTCACCCCCTACTGGGGATCAAGCCTGCAACCCAGGCATGTGCCCTTGGCCGGAATCAAACCCGGGACCCTTCAGTCCGCAGGCTGACACTCTACCCACTGAGCCAAGCCAGCTAGGGCTACTTTTTAATTTTTTAAAATTTATTTTCATTGTTGAGGATATTACAGATATCCTCCTACTTTCCCCCTCCTTTTTCCCTGTCCGCCTTGCTCCCACCCCGCCCCAGGCCTTCACTGCCCTTCACTGTCTGTGTCCATGGGTTATGAATATATGCATATAAGTTCTTTGGTAAATTTCTTCCTGCATACCCCTTCCCTCTGAGAATCACCACTCTGTTCCATGTCTCTGGATCTATTTTGTTCATTAGATTCCATATATAAGTGAGATCATGTGATCTTTATCTTTCTTTGACAGGCTATTTCTGAACCTCAACAATCTTTTATTAAACTTGATATTGCAGTAATCATATTTTTAATTTCAAAGACAGATTTATTGATCGTGGATCATTCCTTTTACCATTGTATCCTCTTCTTGTTTCATGTATGCAAAAATGCCACAAATCTCTTTGTGAACACTGATTTTCTCCTAAGTTTTCATCTTCTTCTAAAATTATCAGATGGGGTGCAGTCAGGAAGGTGACTGTTATACCAAGATTTCCCAAGCTTCAAAATGGGAAGACTGCCTTCTGAGCCAACCTAATCTATCATAGATGCCATAATGTAACCCAGATAGTTTGATTTCTTTTACTTGGATGGCCTTTCTTTATATTTTGAAAAGTGGGGAATGCACAACATTGTATTCTGTTTTAAATGCATTTATTGGGGAGAGACTGAGGTAACCAACAATTACATGTGTAGTTCTTGCTTTTACCATTGCTTCTTACTCCTGCTGATACCCTTTATCTGATAATGAACTGAATTCTACATTTTTATGTTAAGGGTTCATCCCTGTTTCAATAGTTTTGTTATTATTTTAGTAGAATTTCTCGAGGGAGAAGATGATAGCCAGTGGCCATTTGCCATTTCTTAGCAAAAGAGTGGCTTTGGGGTGTTTTGGGTTATAGAAGAAGAAGAATGGTGAAAGAAGATAATTCTTTTGATTATTTCTATTCTTTAGTAATACTTTTTTCTGGTCAAAACTAGCATGCATCTTACATGACTTTTAATAGTCCTATAGTAAGGTAAAACTAGGCCTTTGAAGACCTTTCATAAGAGTGTCTGTGTCTGATTGTTGCTTTGTATATTATTGGAGGCTTATCAAGAACCATGGCTCCTACAAATGGGGGGTTAGTTTGTAACAAAAGTTCTAAAAATAGATATGTAATACTTGAAATGAATCTGATCTCTGAGCTTGGGGTAAGTGGGGAAGGGGTTAATTTAAAGAAGGAAAGGAGAATAATGGTCTTGGTTATAGAGCAATAATATTATCCTAACCTTAGGTTACAGGCATGACAAGATGACAAAGGGCTAAATGCAAATGTCATTTTCACAATGTTGCCTATGAGGCATGAAGATAAATGTGAAAAAACTTACAGGAAGAAAAGCGGTATCATTTTTTTTAGCCTATGATCAAACACCTCTTGGCAGATTCAGCTGTCATCAGCTCGTCTCCTTTCCTCCATCTTTCCTGTTGGCCAGTCACAAACATGGTTTTCTGGTCTTCCTTCCCTGCTACTTGCATGCACTGGCTTCCTTGATCTTGGAATGTCCTTTAGAAAATCCTCCTAAAACCAGTGAAAAGTATTTGAGTATCTGGCTCCTCCCTATCTGGGTGGTTATTTAATCCTCAATTTCTATCTTTCATTATTCATCAGATCCCAGGTGAGAAATAGCTTTGTTTACAATTGAAACTACATTTCCCAGCTAAATGAGCCCTTGATTTATGTATAAAACAATATTATGCTTCAAAATGTCTCTGGTCAGTTCTGGGCAAGGAGAATAAATATATTACTCTCAGTGGTCATCGTCTAAGAGGCCAAAGTTAGCCTTTCTTTTCACAGATAATAGATTTCTTGAATTTTAGAGTTGAAAGAATCCTCAATAGTATTCATTTCACAGATGAAAACACTGAGGTCTTGGAGACATAGTACTTTACTCAAGGTCAAGTGTTTAGTTTGTCAAAAATATGGGTTTCAAGCCCTTGTCCTCTGTCTATTATATTCAGTGCTTCTTTCATAATAAAAATAATACCAACAGCCAAATTTCTATAGGAACTAAGTGCCAAGTTTACATTACCCTTTTAACATCTCTCAGATATGTCTGACTATTATTATACCCATCTGACAGATAAAGCAAAGAATTGGTAAATAATCTATCGAAGGTCAGGAAACATTCAAAGACCTAGGATTCAAAACCAAGCAATCTGGCTCCAGATTCTATATGCTCTTCCATGAGACTCTTCTATTTCTTTACATGGTGAGGCTCTCATTTCAGTGGCTTTGTTTCTCAAATGAGGCTTTTCTCACCAACTTTCAGTGTGATAAATAGTACAAATAACACCCTAAGCAAGAAGTACTTCACCTGAGGTGTTTTCAATGATCAATTGGGCAGGAAAACCAAGCAACTTGGATAAGAAAATGAGAAAGAAGAGAAATAAGGAATACTTTCCATTTGAACCCAGACATAAGCTGCAGAGACACTGGAGCACAGCTGGGATATTGCCAAGGAAATAATCAAATATGGATAGAGTTACTTAGAGTTGCAGAAGAGTTTGTATTCTCTTTTTGTCACTAGGCATCTTGCCAGCTGCTCCTAAAATCACAGGTCATGACCAGCCTGTGTGGCTCAGTGGTTGAGCATTGACCTATGAATCAGAAGGTCACGGTTTGATTCCTGGTCAGGGCACAGGCCTGGGTTGCGGGCTTGATTCCCAGTGTGAGGCGTGTAGGAGGCAGCTGATCGATGATTCTCTCTCATTATTGATGTTTCTATATCTCTCTCTCCCTCTCCCTTCCTCTCTGAAATCAACAAAAACATATTTCAAAAGAAGCAGTTAATGTCTTCTGCTGCACTTTCAGACTCTGTACATACTAATATAACTGGGACTGAGAACCATTCATCACTGTAAAACGTTGCCTTGCAGGCTCAAATGAAAAACTTGGTACCAACTTTTGTTGTAACTATAGACCCATGCAGAATTCTGAGTAGGAATGCGTTTAGTTCACCCATGTAAGGGAAGCCAGTTCAAAACACCTGAAACCCTCCCAGAAAATAACTGTGTCAGTTATCTACTGCTGCGTAACAAACCATTCCAGTATGTAATAGCTCGAAACAACAAATCATTACTTTCCATTAGTCCATGGGTTGGTTGGGTGGTTCTTGTGTTAATTTTGCCTGGAATCACTTATGTCGCTATATTGAGCTGATAGGGCTGGTGAGATCTGAGTTCTGTTTTAAAAAGCTGGGAGGGCCAGGCCTCTCTCCACGTGGTTTTTCATCTCAGACTTTCTGCTGCATGATTGTATTAGGTTTCCAAGAGAGCAAAATAAGAAGCTATAAGACCCCATAGGGCCTTAGTCCAGAGCATCATTTCTGTCATGTTCTATTGGCCTAAGAAATGTTTAGGCCAACCTTCATTCAGTGTTACAGGAGACTGCACAAGTCCATGAATTCGGGTTGGTATGATGCATTCGAGGTTATTTTGCAGCAATCTAACACTCAGGACTTTTTAAAGCTAGACCAGTCTTTCTGTTCTATGATTGGTTGGTGTAGCAGCAGCTTAAGCAAGAGGAGAAATTAGCATTCGTTACTGAGGTCCCTTTCCCAAAAAAGGCATCATGTCAAATGAAATATAAGAAATATAATTATGTATTGAGTATTTCCTTATTATAAATGGTCCTCATGACATCTAAGTGACTCTGACATTGTCACAGCCATTGGAGGGTGGATCAGTGTAGATTTTACACCAGGATGCAGTAGAGTATTTATGGTTTAAGTTTGTTTAGGACTGACTGAAGGGAAGGAAGTTGTACAGAATGTATGGTTGTCACAGAGCTCTCATACCCTGAAATATGGATTAACAAAATAAATATCCATGGAGAAGGGTAGGAGGGTATTTCTACAAAAGTATTAAGTAAAGCTTTGTTTTCCCCTCCAGCATGGTCAGAAGAAAACTTAACAAGTTCCCAGCGATTAAAGATTGGTCCTTCCCAGTACTTCACTAGGATATGCTGAAGAGGAGGCAGCACTGTAAAGAGAGAGAATAGAAGAATAGAATAGAATAGAATAGAATAGAATAGAATAGAATAGAATAGAATAGAAGGGAGGGGAAGGGAGAGGGAGTGTGGTGTTGTGATGTGTCAGGGGTGTGGATCACAACAGATCTACTGGGACAGATACTTCTCTTCTTTTTTGGTTTTAAATTTAAAAAATGATTGAACTTATTGGGGTTATAGTGGTTAGTAAAATTATATAACTTTTAGGTGTACAATCCTATAACACATCATGTGTATATTGTATTGTGTGTTCACCACCCCAAGTCAAGTCTCCTTCCATCACCATTTATCCCCCCTTTACCCTCTTCTACCTCCCTCCACCCCCTTTCCCTCTGGTAATTGCCAGACTCTTGTCTGTGTCTGAGATTTTTTTCTTTGTTTAATCCCTTCACTTTTTCAACCCAGCCCTCCTACCCATCTCCTCTCTGAAAACAATCAGTCTGTTCTCTATGAGTCCATTTTTATTTTGTTTGTTAGTATTTTGTTCATTAGATTCCACATATGACTGAAGTCATATGGTACTTGTCTTTCTCTGACTGTCTTATTTCACTCAGCATAATACTCTCCAAGTTTATCCATGCTGTCACAAAAGGTAAGATTTCTTTCATTTTTATGTCCAAGTAGTATTCCATTGTGTAAATGTACCACAGCTTTTTTATGCATTCATCAATTGATGGGCCTTGGTTTCAAAATCTTGGCTATCTATATCTATAAAGAGCCAGGGTCTGTAATGTCCAAAATGACTGAAGGATTGACCGAACACCAGGCTGCGTGCACAGCAGGCTCCGGTGGGAGGGGACTGGCGAGCAGGCTGAACTGCTGACCTCTTGAAGATAGAGAGAGGAGGGGCTGATCAGCAGCTTCCCAGGCTGCTGGTGAGGCCCAAAGAGAGAGAGAGGCTGCTGATGAACCTCTCTCTCTCTCTCTCTCTCTCTGAGAATTCAGCAGTTCAGCCTGATCACCAGCAGCCTGGGATGGCTGGTGATCAGCCCTGCGTCTCTGATCAGTCCCAGAGATAGACCAGGAGACGCTGACTGACATAGAAACCGACCACTCAGACCCAAATCTGGGTGAACTGTGAGGAGCCAATGGCTGCCAAGGAGGCGGAGCTTTTAACACTGACTGGCATAGAAACTGACCAATCAGAACCAAATCTGGGTGAACTGCAAGGAGCCAATGGCTGCCTAGGAGGCAGAGCTTTTGACGCTGACTGGCATAGAAACCGACCAATCAGAACCTAATCTGGGTGAACTGCAAAGGCAGAACCTAAGGTGGGGGCTGAGGAGGGGTTTTAAGGGCAACAGCTGTTTGGTGTAAGGTGTAAGAAAGCGGTTCAATTTTTTAATGGCTGGTTTGGCAGTATAGTGCATATGGCTGGCTATCAGTCCAGATATAGGGAGTGTGTATTTTTGTCTGCCAAGAGCATCTCCTCCTGCTGAAAAAGGCTTCCCCCCATTTAAGCAATCCTATCCTATACAATCTATCTATACTAATAAAATGATAATATGGTAATTAGACCAGGTTTACTGGCCATCTGCCAGATGTCCAACTTCTTTCTGGACAAAGCCATGGTGGTGGGGGCTGAGGCAGAGGCAGTTAGGGGTGATCAGGCCGGCAGGGGAGGGCAGTTGGGGGTGACCAGGCTGGCAGAGGAGGGCAGTTAGGGGCAATCAGGCATTCAGAGGCAGTTAGGGGCAATCAGGCAGGCAGGCAGGTGAGCAGTTAGGAGCCAGCTGTCCCAGATTGCGAGAGGGATGTCCCTGTCCCACAGGGATTGGGCCTAAACTGGCAGTCAGACATCCCCCAAGGGGTCCCTGATTGGAGAGGGTGCAAGCTGGGCTGAGGGAACCCCCCTTCCCATGCACAAATTTTGTGCACTAGGCCACTAGTTGTAAATAACATTGCTATTAACATAGGAATGCATATATTCTTTCTGATTAGTGTTTATGAGACTAGTTTTAGGCTTTTGTTTTAAATCTGTACCTTTTTTCCTTTTTTAGTAGTCTTAACATTAATCTTTATTAGAATCATCTCTCTTTAAAAATTTATTTTATTTTAATTACATTTATTTTCTCTTCTAGTTCTTATTTTATAGTTTCAACATTAGTAATATTTTCTTAAACTTTTCCCTTGCAGTTCAACTTTAATTTCTCTTATTTTCTATATTTATTAATTTTATTAAATGTGTTCTTAAGAGCTTGTGAAAGCGTAGCTATAGAGGTGGTAACAATAGTAAAAGGCCATCCTATAGATAAGAGAGGATATTGTGTTGGATTTTGTATGTTTGTGCACATTGTGTGTGTGCATTCTATACTTTCTACCCCACAGCCTTGAAAAGTTGCAAGGAATCTAGTCATCTACGTGGGGCCACATGTAAAAGTTACCCAAGAGCAATTAGAATCTCAATCTTGTATAATACACAGTGCAAATGTTGTATGCATACTCTACAAAAGAGAAAGTAAATAAATTAACTTTAAAGCCTCATTTGGAACCAATGAGGTAAGGCTGTGGCTGCCGTTCAGGGCTGCCACAACAAAGTATCACAATCTACGTGAATGTATAGCAATGTGAGCCAAAATTATTCTGTTCAATCAAATTATGCTTAAAGTACAAAAGAATAAAAACAAATAGTTTTGAATATGTGAGAACTGAGGGAAAATCATTGCCATGGGCACGCCCTGAGAAAACTAATGGAGAACAAATTTAAGACAATAAAGAGATTAACAAGGAAATCATAGAGAAAAAATTCTTAATAATATTTCAAAGATATTTTAATTGATTTTTAGAAAGAGAAGGGAAAGAGACAGAGAAACATTGATGTGAGAGAGATACATTGATCAAGTGTCTTCTGTATGCACCCTGACCAGGGATTGAACCCACATCCTAGGCATGTGCCCTTTTATTGGAGAATTGCACAGGTGGAATTTCTCCACTGTTAGTGGGAGTGGTTTTTCTGATATCTTTTTTTCCTTATTGATTAAGGTATCACATATGTGTCCTTATCCCCCCACTGTCCCCACCACCCCATTCCCGTTCATGCCCTCACCCCCCTGGTGTCTGTGTCCATTGGTTATGCTTACTATATATACATGCAAACAAGTCCTTTGGTTGATCTCTCTTCCTTACCCCCTCCCTCCCCTACCTTCCCTCTGAGGTTTGAGCATCTGATCAATGTTTCTCTGTCTCTGGATCTGTTTCTGAGAAAAAAAAATTTTCTAAGACTAGCACAGGAGAATGAGTAACTTTTATTTGCGTAGAGTTATATCCCTCGGTTTGCAAAGTCCCATTTCCCTTAAATCCGTCCTGGACAACGTGCAGCAAGGGATTCAGCAGAGCGAGAAGCAAAGTCAGTGTCCAGAGTTTCCATTCCATGGTGGAGTGGGTCCTGCAAAGCATCAGGCTCGTTCCAGTCCATTAGGCCATTGTGTTTGGGGGTCCATGTGACCATATGGGAAAATGTAGGGGAGCCCGCCCCCTGCAACAAGAGTCCCAAGAGAGCAAAGAGGCCGAATGAGAGAACTCCCTTTGTTCAGGAGCTTAGGTATCTCAGATTTCACACCCTTTTAGTGGCCACGCCTGCTCTGGACAATGACCTGCTCCCAGAGTGACTAATCAATAATCACCTTTCCTATGTCATTCTGACCTTACTGGGCACCCATCTAGTCTTTCTTTGTCCAGTCCCTTCATCCAGGATCTGTGGAGAACACACCTGGAGAGTGTTAAACTTCAGCTTTCTGGCAAAATTGTACAATTGGCATGCCTATATTATCTGGACTTCCCTTTGATCCTTTTCTGTTAATCCTATATAATAAAAGCCCAGTGACTGACTGGCAGAACGACCAGTCAACCAGTTGCTATGATGCACACTGATCACCAGGGGGCAGACGCTCAATGCAGGAGCTGCCCCCTGGTGGTCAGTGCGCTCCCACAGTGGAAGCTCTGCTTGGCTGACTGGGATGAGTGGCTCTCCCACAGCAGGCTGATCCCAACAGGCCACACCCCCCACCAGTGCATGAATCCCGTGCACCGGGCCTCTAGTAAATTAATAACTGGGTTAATTACAATGGCATAATCCTGACTGGGAATCAAACCTGCGACCTTCTGGTGCATGAGATGATGTTCCAACCAATTGAGCCACACATGTGGGGAAGAAAGCACAAAATACAATGTAAAAAAATACATAAACTAATAATGGAGAAAGAATATAATATGAAGGAGATTCTTTCAGTGCCACGTCTGTATCACTGCAGCTTTATCACTTCAACTTGTTCTACCTGATATGTGTATTTTTCCTGAAGGCAGCATAAAAGAAGTAGCAAGGAGTTAAAATCTCCCAAGGAGAAGCCCTCAACAAAAAATTGATGGGAGTTGGTGAATAAATACTTCAGATCCCTTGATCCTTGGAGAGACAACTCTGAGTTATGTGTATTACAATCTTGCCGAGAAATTTTTCACAACATTAAGGTTCAGTCACCCACAGAAATAGCTAGCATAATGCTCCTTTTATTTGTTACTTTGTCTTTTCTTTTCAGTTTCTTACTTTTCTTGCCCTTCACAAATAAAGAAGCTACGCTTCAGTCACCGTTTCATTGTTTGCCTCTGAGGGAACACAGATTAAGACAATATAACTAGCCAAAATTGATTGCGGAAGGAGAAAGAAAATAAAAAGTATTGCACATATCTAATTGCTTCATCTGTAATTGCTAGGAGTCCAAGGAGATAATTTAAAGTTGCAAATGAAGTCACAGAAGCATAAGCATATTTAAACATAATTGGTAAACAAAAATATAATATAATTAGCTAAAACTGAGTGGCAAAAGTGAAGAAAGGAAATGAAAAGGATGAAAGAATTTTCTAAGTTTATCATTGCTCAGATAACAGATACTGGTTAAGAAATGGAAGATTACGGGTATTATGGAAACTTACAGTTTTAAAATGAATTTTTCTTCTCCATAAAAGCAATGAAAAATCTTGAGAAATGATCAGAATCGGCTTTTCAGAACTCTGGAAATTAACAAAACATTAGAAATTAACAAAACATTACACAGGAAAAACAACCAATCCATAGAACATATTTTCGAGGAAGAAATATTTGACTTACTAGGTAATGACTCTAAATGAGCTATTTCAAAGAGCTAAAGGAAAGTATAGAAATGATGTCTCATCATATAGAGAATATTGATTAAAAGGTAGAAATTTTAGGAAGGAACGAAGTAGAAATTCTGGAGTTGAAGAGTATAATTACTGAAGGATTGTAATGTCCTGGGAGTGTTTCTTCAAGAAAAACAGCTGGTGAATCTTTGTAAGAACAGCAAATTTTGAGGCATTTAGCTTGTCCTGGTCTCATTCTCTGCTTTCCAGAAGCATGATGACCCTCAAAAATAATAACACATTGATGATAAAAAAAGGTGGGAGATGGGGGACATCTGTAATACTGCCAACAATAAAAATAAATGAAAAAAATCATATAGCTTTAAAATTCAGATTGGCGATCCATCCAGGATTGATTTATTGTATGTGTGGATGGAGAATTGTGGTTTTCTGATAAGCTAATAAATTTTCATCCATTCATTAAAAAAGATCGGCAGCTACAGGAGAGAGTAAAGCATGGCTGAAGCTCTTTCAAAGTATGAGTCCCCCAAATTGTCAATTAGTGAAGTGCCTGGTGGTTCCCTAGAAAACCATATTTGCAAGCTGTCCATATCTTACCTGACTTGGAGCTTGCCCACTGTGAAAAGCCTTATCCCCCAAAGACATTTATCAAAAAGCAATTACAGACCATCACTGAACTTCATGGCTGCCTGAGGCAGTGGATAAGAATTGAGGCAAACAATAGACTAACCAAAACACTTAAAAGCAAAAGCTGGAGAATGAAATTCTGTAAGGGCTTTCAAAAGCTCTGATACAAATCTATAAGTTCAGAAATCTGTAAGTTCAGGCAAATACCTAAGCCTGTTTGCATACCCAGGGTTGTGCACATGGACAGAAAGGATCTGAAGAGGGTCCAAGCTCTGACCTCTGGCTGACCTTGAGATGCTATGCAAGTACAAAGTGAAAGCTAACGCAAAGTTTTAAACTGCCTGTTAAGTGTTGAAGGCATACCCTGAAACATACACAGAGATCCTCAGCAAAGATGGAGAGATTTACTGGTCACAGGCATTTAAGAAAATCTCTGTCCAAATATTAGCTGACTATTCAGGTAACCAAGTAGAGACTTCAATGGCCACATATTGACAAAGACACAGACTGCAGAATTAGTTCAGAAAATTCACTAAAAAATCAAAAAACAAAAACAAACAAACAAAATACAAAAACTAAAAGAAAATAACAAACCCTAGTGAAGGGTAAATCTGATTTTCAAAATTACCACATTATATTATTTTAAATGTCCGGTTTTTAACAAAAATAAATTATAAGACATGCAAAAAAACAAGAAAACATGAACCAAAACATTACACAAGAAAAACAGTCAATCCATAGAAAATACTTTTGAGGAAGCCCAAATATTTGACTTATTAGATAATGACTCTAAATAAGCTATTTTAAATATGTTCAAAGAGCTTAAGAAAACCATGTCTAAAGAACTAAATGAAAGTATAGAAATGATGTCTCATCATATAGAGATTATTGATTAAAAGGTAGAAATTTTAGGAAGGAACAAAGTAGAAATTCTGGAGTTGAAGTGTAAAATCACTGAAATGAAAAATTCATTAGAGTGGCTCAAAATCAGATCTGAGCAGGCAGAAGAAAGAATCAGTGAACTTGGAAATAGGTCAATTGATATTATTCTGTCTGAGGTCTAGAAAGAAAAAATAATAAAGAAAAATAAACAGAGCTTCAGTGACCTGAGGAAACCATCAATCACACTAACATATACATAATAGCAGTCTCAGAAGGAGAGGATAGAAAAAGTATTTGAAGACACAATAGCCAAATGTTTACAAATTTGATGAGAAAACATCACTATACTGAACAAAGCTCAGCAAACTCCAACTAGGAAAACACAAAGATGTCCACACTAAGATGCATCATAATCAAACTGACAAAAGCCAAAGACAGAGAATCTAGAAAGCAGCAAGAAAGAAGTGACTGATCACATACAAGGGATCCTTAATAGGAATAACAGCTGATTTAGCACCAGAAACCAGGGAGTTCAGAAGTAATTAATATAACATATTCAATGTGGGGAAAAGACCTATCAACCAAGAATTTTATACATGGCAAAACTATTCTTCAAGAAGAAAGAGAAATTAAGACTTTACCAGAGAAGCAAAAGCTAAGAGAATTCATCTATAGCAAAACTGTTGTACAAGAAATAAAAAAGGATCCAATAAAGACAAATGGCCCAGCCAGTGTGGCTCGGTGGTTGCGCATCATCCCCAAAACCAAAACGTCATGGTTTGATTCCTGGTCAGGGCACATGCCCTGGTTGTGGGCTCGATCCCCAGTGGGGGGTGTGCAGGAGACAACCAATCAATGATTCTCTCTCATCATGGATGTTTCTATCTCTCTATTCCTCTCCCTTCCTCTCTGAAATAAATAAAAACATTTTTTAAAAGTATTCACCATTTTTTGTTAACATTTTGTGACATTTACTTGATATCTTTTTTTCCCCCTTTTAAAAAATTAAATTTATTGAAGTGATATTGGTCAACATGAACATATAGGTTTCAGGTGTGGGTTTCCATGTTACAAATCTGTATATAGCACAATGTCCCCACCACCCAAAGTCAAATCTTCTCCTGTCAACACATATTAGGACCACCTTCTCCCTCCACCCCTTCCCTCTGGCAACCAACACACTGCTGTTTGTGTTCACGAGTTTCAGTTTTATATCCCACATATGAGTGAAATCATATAGTTCTTAGCTTTTTCTGATGGACTTATTTCTCTTAGCATAATGTTCTCAAGGTCCATCTATGTTATTGCAAAAGGCATCCTTTCTTAAGGCTGAGTAGTATTCCACTGTGTATATGTACCACATCTTCTTTATCCAGTCCTCTATTGTAGGGCACTTTGATGGTTACCAGGTCTTAGCCACTGTGAATAATGCTGCATATATCTTTGCGAATACATCATTTCTAGGTTTTCAGGTATCTACCTAGGAGAGGTTTTGCTGGGTTTGTATGGTAGCTCTGTTATTAATTTATGGTAGCTCTGTTATTAATTTTTTGAGGAATCACAGATTGCTTTCCATAGTGGTTGTACCATCTACATTCCCACCATCTACATTTAGCGATAAAGAATTTTTAATTAAGGTATGTAAATTGTTTTTTTCTGACATAATGCTATCGCTGACTTAATATACTGCAATATAGTATACACATAAGTTTTTATATGTCCTGGGAAATTAAAAATATGTGCAACTTGCTTTATTGCAATATTGCCTTTGTTGTGGTGGTCTGCAACTGAACTTGCAATATCTCTGAGATATGCCTGTACTAGACATATACAAACCAAAAGGAAAGGAAGAGCGTTCATGATCTTAATATTAAATGAAACTTAGGGACAAAATTGTATAATTAGGCAGAGAAAAGCACCATGTAAACGTAATGGTACAAATCACCATGAGAATATATGTCGACCATGTTTTAACCAAAACTATAGAACATCATCAAAACTGGAAACTCACTACTAGAGAGGAAGTTCAAATATATTCTCAACGTGCAAGGAAAATCATTTGTTAAAAAATGAGGAAGGCTATAAAAGTCCTGTGCTGCTGGATCTTCAGTATGTTCCTCCAGATGCAGATTCTACCCTCTGCTATCTTGCTCCAGTGCCCTGGAAAACTGAACTCTTCTGTGGACTATATCAAATACATCCCTGGGTCCTCTTGTCTCTGGCTTCAGATTATGTTCAGTCAATGGGGAGCACTAGTATTAGAACAGAGGATGAAAGGAGAATGAGATCAAAGTATTTATTTCAATATCTCCCTCCCTGTTGAGTTGCTGCAGGTTAGCTATCCTTCTACTGAAACTCTTATTAGGTGGCCCTTTTTACATTTTCTCTCTATCTCAAGTACTGTAACCACTCCTTTTCTTTTATCTTCAGGTCTATATGTGATAATGGCACATCCCCCCTCCGCCCCCCCCCCACACACAAATATGTCAGTTACTGATCTATCCTTTGAGCTTTCCCTCCATGCCCCACCTGTTTTCTAATTATCTATTAAACCAGCGGTTCTCAACCTGTGGGTCGCGACCCCTTTGGTGGTCGAACGACCCTTTCACAGGGGTCACCTAAGACCATCCTGCATACCAGATATTTACATGACGATTCATAACAGTAGCAACATGACAGTGATGAAGTAGCAACAAAAATAATTTTATGGTTGGGTCACAACATGAGGAACTGTATTTAAAGGGCCAGAAGGTTGAGAACCACTGTTAATTAAACCATCATGAAAAAAATGACATGTAGTGGTTTATGAAGAAAAACAAGACAAAAAGCTCAATCAATTCCAAAAGGGAAAAACAAACAAACAAGAAACATTCTCTTGTTCCAGTGCACTAATTCTAGACATTAAAAATGTAATTAGGAAAAAGTATCTGCTGGTAATTAAGGGAAAAAGTTTTATTAGTTGCATCAAGGAGGAAATAAAAATTTAAATTGCATACTTAGTCCCAGACAGAATTTTTAAAAAACCAATACCTAGATACATTGTAATACAAATGTAGAAAAACAAAGACAAAGAAAAAAATGTCAAAGCAGTCAAGGACAAAAGAGAGCTTACTTCAGTGATGGCGAACCTTTTGAGCTCAGCGTGTCAGCATTTTGAAAAACCTTAACTTAACTCTGGTGCCGTGTCACATATAGAAATTTTTTGATATTTGCAACCATAGTAAAACAAAGACATATTTTTGATATTTATTTTATATATTTAAATGCCATTTAACAAAGAAAAATCAACCAAAAGAAAGTTCGCGTGTCACCTCTGACACGCGTGTCATAGGTTCGCCATCACTGGCTTACCTAGAAAGATCTACAGCAATCTATTGGCCAGTTATGACAGAAGAATAGCATTTCCAAAGTATTACGGGAACATTTGTTACACTAGAATTCTATGTTAGATGAAGGCATTAGAGTTATGTGAGAACTAGGAAACTTTACTATTCACATAACATTGCTGAAACAATAAAAGGAATGCTCTAGTAATAATGCAAAAAGAATACCTAATATACAAAACACAATGGTGAGCAATGAAATTGGTAAGCATGCTAGGACTTCTAAACGATTTTAGAATGTTAAGAGAGAAAAAAGACTAGCTTTGGTGTGTTTAAAACATGAGGGAGCTAAAATACAGTAACATAAATATGAGTAAAGTTTTAAAATTTTATGAGCTCATTCTATTTTTTGGATAGAGGCTAGAGATGAGGATGATTTTCTATTTTATTTGTGTGCATGTTAAAATCTAATTTCAAAGCAACAAATGCTAATTTACATAGCATCCAACTAACATTCACATCTCTATTACAGTCAAATATTAGTAGACTAGTGGCCTGGTGCACAAAATTCGTGGATGGGGGGATTACCTCAGTTCAGCCTGCACCCTCTCCAATCGGGGACCTGTTGGGGGTTGTCCGACTGCCAGTTTAGGCCCGATCCCTCTCACAATTAGGGGCCGCTGGCTCCTAACCACTCCCAACTGACCTCCCCTGCCAGCCTAATCTCACCCCCAACTGCCCTCCCCTGCTGGCCTGATCTTGCCCCCAACTGCCCTCCCATGCTGGTCTGGTTGACCCCAACTGCACTCCCCTGCATGCCTGATCTCGCCCCCAACTGCTCTCCACTGCTGGCCTGATTGCCCCTAACTGCCTCTGCCTGCCTGATCGCCCCTAACTGCCCTCCCCTGCCAGCCTTATCTTGCCCTCAACTGCCACCCCTGCAGGCATGATCTCGCCCCCAATTGCCCTCTCTGCCTTGGCCCCCACCACCATGGCTTTGTCTGAAAGGAAGTCGGACATCTGGAAGATGGCCGATCTACCTGGTCTAATTAGCATATTACCCTTTTATTAGTATAGATAGATTATATTGGATAGGTTTGCTTAAATGGGTGGGGGAGCCTTTTTCAGCAGGAGGACATGCTCTTGGCAGACAAAAATACATAATCCCTATATCTGGACTGATAGCCATCCATATGCACTATACTGCCAAACCAGTCATTAAAAAATTGAACTGCTTTCTTACACCTTACACTAAAGAGCTGTTGCCTTTAAAACCCCTTCTCAGACCCCACCTTAGGCTCTGCCTTCACAGTTCACCCAGATTAGGTTCTGATTGGTCAGTTTCTATGCCAGTCAGCATCAAAAGCTCTGCCTCCTAGGCAGCCATTGGTTCCTTGCACTTCACCCAGATTTGGTTCTGATTGGTCGGTTTCTATGTCAGTCAGTGTCTCCGGGCTTATATCCCGGCCTGATCAGAGAGGCGAGGCTGGTCAGCAGCTCCTGAGGAGGCCCGGAGAGAAACAGAGGCACAGCTGCTGACAAAGCCCAGAGAGAAAGAAAGAGCAATGGCTGATCAACAGCTGCCATGGAGGCTGTGGATCAGACCCTGCCTCTCTCTTCGGGCCTCTCTCTGGGCCTGATCTGCAGCCCCTTCGGCAGTCAGTGCTGGGTCACCATGGCAACCTAGCACTGACTGTAGGACTGACTTCCGGTTGGTTGAGCCTTTGGTCGTTACAGATCTTGGGTATTTATATATTAGGATACCCAGCAAGTAAAGGAAAAATGAAGGCCAACCCATGTTCTGAGCTGTGCTTCACAGGATAGAAGAAAACAACACCAAGTGTTGAGACCCAGGATGCTCATTTTTGGCTTCTGTGAAAAAATGATTTTATATATCATATTCTAATGAATTGCTTCTTTGGTATTTGCAGGGTGTCAAGGTCAATGGCCTATACGTCATTGGTATCTTCTCATTCGAAGCATCTGTCCTCAGAATTAAATAGGCATAAATAAATAAGTAGCCCTGTTGTCAAGATTCAAAGTCACAAAAAAAGCATTTGAATCCTTGAGATATGAGAGACTACATTGTAGCATAGTATTGTCTGTAGCTTATTTTATATTGGACTTTATTTCCATGTTATCACCCACTGACCTTCCTTATAGCTGACTTAGTCTGCTAAGCTAATTTGTATACTTCAAAAGACTAAAACATGATGATTGTTGTGTGTAGCAGCACAGCATTTTGTAGTCCTGTGGAAGAAAAGCCAAAATCTTTATTAGATGTAGTCTTCTTCTGTACCAAATGAATATTTGACTATCCAACTACCCTGAGTTTCAAAGAGCATGAAGGAATTGGAGTTGCTGGGAACTTCATTTGATGAACAGTTCAGATCCTATATAATAAAAGCCTAATATGCTAAGTGTCCAATCATCCAGTCGGCTGTTCAACCAATCAAAGTGTAATATGCTAATGATATGCTAAGGCCATTTGACCGCTCACTATGATGTGCACTGACCACCACGGGGCAGACAGTTGCCCGGTAGGTTGGTTTGCTGCTGGGGTGCGGCCGAGCGGGACTGAGCGAGACAGGCCGGACATGCCCTGGAGCCCTCCCATGGTCCCTCACCCAGCTGGCCAACCTCCCGCATCCCTCCATGGCCCCACTTGTGCACCAGTGGAGTCCCTCGGCCTGACCTGTGCCCTCTCGCAATACCGGACCCCTCGGGGATGTTGGAGAGCCGATTTCAGCCCGATTTCAGAACGACCAGTCACTATGATGTGCACTGACCACCAGGGGGCAGACACTCAATGCATGAGCTTTTCCCTGGTGGTCAGTGTGCTCCCACAGGGGAGTGCCGCTCAGCCAGAAGCAGGGTTCACGGCTAGCAAGCACAGCGGCGGTAGTGGGAGCCTCTCCCACCTCCGCAGCAGCACTAAGGATGTCTGACTGCCAGCTTAGGCTCGTTCGGCTTGGGGAGCGGGCCTAAGCCTTCAGTCAGGGGATGTCCTAAGCTGACAGTCAGACATCCCCCAATGCTCCCGGACTGCGAGAGGGAGCAGGCCAGGCTGAGTGCCCCCCCAAGTACAGAAATTTCATGCACCGGGGCCTCTAGTTATTCTATAATTAGATTAATTGCCTGGCCCCCAGGTATAGATGCCACATTTTATCTCAAGAGCCTGGGAAAGAACTCTCATCTTCATTTTAAAACTGGCCCAGGGCCTCCAAAATTCAATTCTAGGGCTTGCACAAACTGGAAGGAAAACCAGAGAAGCTCCCTGTTCACATTTCACTGCTTCTTTGTTTTGGTTTTTTAGATTCTTGGGATTTTGCTGAATCAGCTCCCGAGAAAGCTTGCTCATCTCCCACACCCTATATAATTAACCTGAAATTAACCTTCTCATTAATCCACAGATGGAGAAGACCAGCACACATAGGCTCTCACCGGCTATGATTAAGAACTAAATCCCAGCTGGTATATACAGGAAGAACACTTAAAATATATCTAAATTAGAATTTGTATTACAAATATAGGTTGCCAAAACATATTTTTTATGGTAAGTCCACACTTGGAATATAATTGTTAATTGAGAAAAATATTGAGTCATCTCGGGAACCTGATCCAAGTTTCTATTGATTTCGTCCCATTTTATGGAGCTAACCTACTAGTGAACAACATAGGTTGTTTTATTCACTGTCCAGGGAGCATGGGAGTCTCCTATAAATCCAAGTGTATATTGACATCTTTACCTGGTTCATCCTTTCCCATATTCATGTTCAATATTCTCTTCTTCATCAAACCCTATTAACACAGTAGCTCTACTTATTAACTGCCATCATTTTTTGGCAATAATTCAGCCCCAGAAGAAAATCTGCTTTCCATTTAACACCCATCCCTCAATTTTCTCTCAGTTTGCCTAGTCTTTGGAAGTCTTACTGTCAAAATCCAAGTATAAAGACAAAAAAGCAATGAGTTTCCAGTTTTATGCCTGTCTTAGCAATTCTATGAGCGATATTTTGAAGCTCCTCTTGAAAAGTCTGTGCCAAAGACCTGGTAATTGTTTTTTATGGTTTTCCAATGAAGTGTGAAATCCTTCTAATAGCTGTCAATAGCTTTCTCTTCTCTGTAGCTGTGAACACTAAGAAAGAGACCTTTAACAACCATTTATGCCTCTCTCTCTCTCTCTTTCTCTCTCTCTCTCTCCCATCTTTGGTCTGAGTCTGAACAATTGCTATTATACCCCTGCATAGCCTAAGAGATATTAGAGGTGGGTATAATCAATCATGGTGGATGCCCCCTGAATTTTAAAAGAAAAGAAAATCTTCACATGTAATTATATCTAGTAGTTCAATACAAAAATGATGGACTTACTGGGCTCTGTATTAGTTTCCCATTGCCTGAGGAATAAACAAACACCAACTGGGGGCTTAAATCAACACAGCCCTGGCTGGGTGGCTCAGTTGGTTAGAGTGTCGTCCCATACACTAAAAGGTTGCAGGTTCCATTCCCTGTGGAGCCACATACCCAGATTCTGGTTCAATCTCCAGTAGGGGAGCGGGAACCATACAGGTGGCAACCAATTGATGTTTTCTCCCAGATTGATGTTTTTCTCTCTCTCCCTTCCTCTTTCTCTAAAAAAAAATCAATAAAAAACATATCCTCAGGTGAGGATTTTAAAAAAATGTACTCAGCACACAAACCTTTAAAAAAATACATATTACATATGCATTCTCATACTTCTGGAGGTCAGAAAACCAAAATCAGTTTCACTGAGCCAAAGTCAAAGTGTTAACTCTAGAAAAGAATGCTTCCTTGCCTTTTTTTTTTTTTTTTAGCTTTTAGAGGCTGCCTGCATTCTTTCATTCATGGTCCCTTTTTCCATCTTCAAAGCCAGCCCTGCAGTGTCTGCCTTCTTATTCTGTAGCCAAGTTTTATCCTGCCTCCCTTTATAAGGACACTTGAGATTACATTTAGTGCCTATTAGATAATCCAGGCTAAACTCTCCATCTCAAGGTCCTTAATCTGAACACAGCTACAAAGTCCCATTTTCCTATCAGGTAGTATTTATAGGTTCCAGGGATAGGACATGAACATCATTGGGGATCATTACTGAGTCTACCACAGGCTCCATGACATAACACTCCATTTTCTCACATCTCTGTGGCCACTTGTACTCTGTCCCCTTTGCAAGCTTGTGTTTTTCCACACAAAACAATTAATATTGAATTTTCTGAAGATTTATTCCTAGGTCTTCTCTTCCTAGGCTGCCAACTGAACTGGACAAGGGATGCTCAGATAGCTGATAAAACATCATTTCAGGGTGTGTCTGTGAGGGTGTTTTCGGAAGAGATTATCGCTTGTTTCAGTTGGCTGAGTAAAGAGAACTGCCCTTAGCAATGAGGGTGTGCATCACCGAATCCACTGAGGGCCCACACAAAAAGGCAAAGGAAGGGCTAATTCTCTTTCTCCCTTCTTGAGCTGGGACATCTACCTTTTCCTGTCCTCAGACACTAGAGCTCCTGATTGTTAGACTTTTGGACTCAGAATGAATTATACCACTAGCTTTCCTGGGTTTCTAGCTTACATATAACAGATTGTGGGACTTTTCAGCCTACATAGCCACGTGAGCCAATTTCTATAATAAGTCTTATATATATCTACTAGAAGCCATGCATGAAGATTCGCGCAATAGGCCTTCCTTCCCCTGGCTGCCGGCACCAGTTGTCCTCCGGAACCCAGGACCCAGGTCTTTGGTCCGGCTGCAGCGGAGAAGCCAAGCCTCTTCAGTCTTCAGTCTTCAGTCTTCAGTCTTCACTCCGGCCGGAGCCTTCAGTCTTCGCTCTGCACCTGTGTATGCAAATTAACTGCCATCTTTGTTGGGTTAATTTGCATAGTTGCTCTGATTGGCTGGTGGGTGTAGTGGAGTGACACCAATTTGCATGTTTCTCTTTTATTAGTGTAAATATATCCTATTGGTTTGTTTCTCTGGAGAACCTTGACGAATACAGGCTCTGTTCTATTTTTTTTACTTAATATTTATAAACCAGAGTTCTTTTGAGAATGTGTATTATTACTCTATTTTGATTTAATTAAGACTTTTATCAACATTAAAGGTTGGATTTCATCAAATGCTTTATGGCATCTGTAACAATGTTTATATTGCATTTCTTCTCTCACAGATTCATTTTTCTTAAACATTTATCTAAACGTTTTTCTTACACCCCTGTTTGAAGTTACCTTACCTGCATAAGATGATGTATAATTTTTTAGCACGTCATTCAAGAACTTCAATTACATAACTTCTGCTTTTTACAAATATATTTTTTATTGATTTCAGAGAGGAAGGGAGAGGGAGAGAGACATAGAAATACCAATGATAAAGACAATCATCGATCAGCTGCCTTCTGCATGCCCCACACTGGGGATCGAGCCTGCAACCCGCATGTGCCCTTGACTGGAATTGAACCATGACCTCCTGGTTTATAGGTTGACGCTCAACCACGGAACCAAATTGGACAGGCCTGGTTTTGTTTCTAACCTCATCTACCTCCTCTCTGCACTCTGTGTTCTGAATATATTAAAGCATTTATCCCGCCAAAGTACAATACTATATAATATTTTTACCATGTGGGTTTATTGTAAGGGCTAAAAAAATTATGCATTTTAAAATATGTGAAATGTATAGAATACCTGGCATAGTGTAAATGAACTATATGTTCCCATAATTATTTTATTCTTTTTTCATTAAGAGTTTTACCAGTAAACATACTTGAATTTTATTAAATTACATTGGAGCCTTTATGTGTTATTTTTATTTTGATTGAGCCTTTTAAAACACATATCTGATCATATGACATCATTATATAGACTTCCCACTGACCAAAAGCTAGACATTCAAGACCTTCCATGATCTAACCCAGTCTTTGGAGGACTTGACTGTGGTCTTGTAAATGGGTTTTTGAATTTTCTTTTAATCCAAAACAATTTTGACCAGGCCATGAATTTTCAACTTTTTCTTGCTTTCTCATGTCCCTAGTATTGATGTAAATTATAAGACAAAAGCATAGCATTGTAGGTGTTGTGTTTATTGTTCTGAAAACTTTTAATTTATTGGACTAATTTTGTGACAACCTTGTGTTTCTTCTTTGGGGCCCCAGATATAATTTGGTTAAGTTTTCAGAAGTGTAACTTGTATACTGCATATGTAAAAATTCCACATGTATTAAAAATGGCCCCCACTGGACAGGAGGGAGGGGAGTAAGAGATCAACCGAAGGACTTGTATGCATCCATATAACCATAACTAATGGACATAAGACACTGGGGGGTAAGGGAGGGCAGGGGCTTGTCAAGGGTGGGGGGGGAAAAGGACACTTATGTAATACCCTTTGTAATACTTTTAGCGAAAAATAAAAAAATAAAAAAAAATGGCCCCCATATCAATACAATAGGTCCTCAGTTACATCGGAGATCCGTTCCTACGACGCGACAAGTCGGAACCCACCTACGTAAGCGCCCACGTCACTCACACGGAGCACATACACAGCAGTAATGAAGTGAAACAGTAAAAACAAAAGTTAAAAGAAAGATAACAATTCCTGACCTTTACTTGTGGTAAATAAATAATAGAAAACATAAAGCACATATGTACATACGTCAAAATGATGGAACTTTTTTTTTATAAATAAATGGGAGATGGCGACGTAACCGTGAAACGACGTACATCAAGTCTGAAGTAACCCGAGGACTGTCTGTACTTAGGTTTTTGTTCTTGGAGTTTCATGTCTTCTAGGCATACATTATAGACAACTAAACAGTATTTGAAGATTCCCTTAGAACTACCTGAAAATTCAGAGATATATTGAAATCATGTCAGCAATAGCTTGCCCTTTCATAATATATTATGTGAAGGTTTATAATGTCTCCTAGGGAAACAAAATTAACTTTTCAATGTTCTTCCCTTGTGAGAGAGGAGAGCACAATAAATGCTCCTTCTCTGTACCTTTGGAGATAATTGCCTGGAAAACAATTGGGTGAAAATTGTTTTCTCACTCAAGGTCACTCTGCTGCACATTAGCACCACTGAGGCATGCTTCTGATTATGAGGAACATGCCCTTCAGACAGAGATTAATTAGGAGCAAAAGTTAAAAGAGAGAAACATATGAATCCTCAGCATGGCTTTCAGAATATAAGAAGTACAGTCCATGTTAACGGCTGAGCTAGTTTTCAAAGCTAGCCTTTTTAACTCATTATGTATGTAGTTTAAAAGGCTTGTATTCCTATTAATAATGAGATTTTAACATGGAAGAGATCCATCTAGCATTCATGCAAAGGAAAAAATTATTTCCCATAAAAAATTAATTCACAGTTGTCACCTAAGGAGCTAAACTGAGGAGAAATCCCTGCTTTGCTCATTCTCTTTTATTCAATTACAGACTTTCATGGCACTGGAAAAGGCTGCAGTGGGGTTGCAAAGATGAGTATAATGTGGTCTCACTATTTGATTACAGGTTCTTTAAGAGAAGTAACCAGGAAAAATATACAAATACCTTTGATGCAAGGTAGCAGATGTTAGGGGACAGAAGAAAAATTTCAAAAGAGAAAAAGATCACATTCCTTGTTTGGATTTTGATGCTCCATGTTGCTTAATCATTTTATCAAAACTTTTATAAGTTAGAGAATAAAGAGACATTGCATAACAAGTCAAATAATCAAGACACATAAAAAGAAATAGGTCATAATCTGTTCTTCCATTCCTTCAATTTTTGCCTCTGTTCAAAGTAACCAATGTGAAATGTTTGATGTGTACCTTCTGTACCTTTCTAGATTCTCATATTATAATACCCAAACTTTTTGATTCTTTTACCAAGAAAAAAAATGAGTTAATTCTATGTACCAACTTTTCTCCCTCTAGGGTAAGGTATAAGGAAGCAGATATGCCAATGCAATTCTACAGAAAAAAACTAGTCTTTTCAATGAGCAACTAAAATGAGTGGATCTGGATCAACTGAATATTTGTATGAAAAATGATCCTTGACCCCCTTCCTCACACATCTGCATTGCAGACTCCAACACAGGTTGTAGGCAGAGTATGGAAAGGCCTTGGACTGCTGTGATTGTACCATTATTAAAATTTACACCAGTGGTAAACTTCCATAGGATATTGGTGGAGTGAAATGCACCTCTGTCTGCAATATCTCAGGCATTTGAGATGTTTGGGGAAGTAGTGATTTTAAAAACTTGGCATTGGATAGCTATTACTGGGGGCCATAATGGTATTAGTTAAAGGCAGTGCAATACCAAAATAGATTGATTAGTAATCAAATGTGTAAGTCAGATGGTCTCCTTCACAGCATAGAAAGAGGCTGTCCTTCTACAGCAGTGGTTCTCAACCTTCTGGCCCTTTAATACAGTTCCTCATGTTGTGACCCAACCATAAAATTATTTTCGTTGCTACTTCATAACTGTAATGTTGCTACTGTGATGAATCGTCATGTAAATATCTGATATGCAGGATGGTCTTAGGCGACCCCTGTGAAAGGGTCGTTCGACCGCCAAAGGGGTCGCGACCCACAGGTTGAGAACCGCTGTTCTACAGCCAGGTGGCAGAAAAAGTGAGGATAAAACCCAGGACTTAATTATCAGAGTAGCGAAGCTCTACAGGAGGTGGAATTTTCAGAAGGGCAATGTTATAAGGGCACATCAGAAATCCATAGGAATTTTAGAAGGTGAATTTGAAATCATCATATATTTAAACATGTTCTTAAGAATATAACCTTTGCTCTCCCATTTTATCGTTTCTGACACAATAAACATAGGTATGATAGGTATGAAAATTAGGAGAATTTGACTACATTGCTATGTTATGTATGTATTTTTACTTGCAATTGAAATGAAAATTACAATTTGGTCTTCTGATATCATTATACTTTATTTCTTTTTTAAAATATATTTTATTGATTTTTTACAGAGAGGAAGGGAGAGGGATAGAGAGTTAGAAACATTGATGAGAGAGAAGCATCGATCAGCTGTCTTCTGCACACCCACTACTGGCGATGTGCCTGCAACCAAGGTACATGCCCTTGACCAGAATCGAACCTGGGACCCTTCAGTCCCCAGGCTGACACTCTATCCAGTGAGCCAAACCGGCTAGGGCTACACTTTATTTCTTTTAGTTTTAAAAACTATCTGGAAAGTTTATCTGATTCAATTATGTCATTTTTGAGATGTGTCAAGAATACTCGGAGGATAAAGATTCAGGAAAATCTCTCAAAGATGTCAGAGTTTTTAAAAGTTATACAACACAGAGAAAACATCGCTCCCACTTATAATTGTGGAAAACCTAAAAAACAGGAAATTTTATTTGAAAGCCAAGTACATGAGGAAAAATAAGAAAAGACAACATGGGATTAAGAAAAGAAAATTAATATTAAATAAGTAAAATGAAAGTGTGTGGTCTACAGGGTCCTGGAGTTTTATTACTCAAGCTGTTTCATTGCCCACAAGCCTAGACTGAAATGAACAATTTCTTTAAAGTCAATATTGACAGAATAATACAAAAGATTGCATTTACCTGCCTCATGAGTCCACTGCAAGACCTTTTTGTAATCATACAAGTCAGGAAGATATTGCTTCTTAGTTTTCCATTGTCCCACTTTTAAAAATTAAACCAGAAATACAGAGATGGCAATAAAAAATATATTGAGATTCCTTCATGGAATTGCATTTTTCTAAATGCTAAATTGTCAGAAGATGAAATGACAAGAAATCTCTAGGACATTGTGCTAGGACAGAAAGATCATCGGAGAACATAGGTTTCTAAATTTTTGGTAGAACTCCAGGGTGAGGAGTACACAACATACAGAACATGTTCTCACCTATGAAAGTCAGATGAAACTATATTTAAAATTTCACTAGGTTTTTTATTTTATGAAAGAGCAAAAATTATATATAATACTAGAGGCCTGGTGCACGAAATTCATGCACAGAGTGGGGGGGTTCCCTCAGCCCAGCCTGCACCCTCTCCAATCTGGGACCCCTTGGGGGATGTCCGACTGCCAGTTTAGGCCCGATCCTGGGGATCAGTTATAAACCGGCAGTCGGGGACACTCTTCTCACAATCTTGGACTGCTGGCTCCTAAACACTCAACTGCCTGCCTGCCAGATTGTCCCTAACCCCTCTGCCTGCCTGCCTGATTGCCCCTAACCACTCTGCCTGCTTGCCTGATCACCCCTAATTGCCTCTGCCTGGCTGATCGTCCCTAAGTGCCACTGTCTGCCTGCCTGGTCACCCCTAATTGCCCTCCCCTGCTGGCCTACTGAAGCCCCCAAATGCTCTTTCCTGCCACCCTGATCTCACTCCTGCCTGCCTGATCATCCCTAACTGCCCTCCCCTGCCATCCTGATCTCGCCCCCAACAGCCCTCCCCTGCCAGTCTGATCTCACCCCCAACTGCTCTTCCCTGCTGGCCTGATTGCCCCTAACTGCCTCTGCCTGCCTGATCACCCCTAACTACCCTCCCCTGCATGCCAATTTGGTTCTGATTGGTCAGTTTTTATGCCAGTCAACATCAAAAGCTCCACCTCCTAGGCAGCCATTGGCTCCTCACAGTTGATGCAGATTTGGTTCTGATTGGTCAGTTTCTATGCCAGTCAGCATCTCTGGACCTATTAACAGGGCCTGATCAGAAAGGCGGGCTGATCAGGAGCCCTGGTGGAGGCCTGGAGAGAAATGGAGGCCCGGCTGTTGGCCAGACTGGGAGAGAAAGAGAGGCAAGTTCTGATCAATGGCTGCCACAGAGGCTACGGATCAGACCCTGCCTCTCTCTCTTCAGGCCTCTCTCCAGGCTTAATCCGTAGCCTCCTAGGCAGTCAGTGTTGGGTCAGGGCACCCACATCGGCCCCAGTCAGTGCTGGGTCACCATGGCAACTAAGCATTGACTTCCTCTAATTGGTAGTTAGGACCCTGGCTCTTTATTATATAGATTATCTTATGTAAACAGATTATAGTAGTAAAAATTCCAATATCGATCAACATTGTGCTATATTAAAGTGTATCTGAAAAGGATCATCATTTTTTATTCTACTAATATGTATTTTTCAGTGACTTCACTGAATATCAGAAACCTCTGTATAGAGTGATATCAGGTGGAAATTGTGACTTTTCATTAAGAATGTAAAATGATCTTGATGCCAAAAGTGTTAATTATTTTTTACAGAATTTGCATATAGTCTCTACACCTTTTTCAGAGTTTGGCTTTGAAAAATGAATATAAATTAAAATCAGACTGTAGTAGGTATAGGAGCTGGCTTTGTTAATGTTATCATAGCCAATCTGTCAAACTTTGTGAGTCATTGCAATTTCACAGGGCAGTGTATCTACGCTAATGTTCAGGGCCTGGGAGAAGTTCAGGGCTTCTTTCATTAACTCTCCTATACCTTCTTTTCCTACCTTCATGCTCACTGCAGCTTCTGACCTTTGAAGTTCCAGAAAAATGGTTATGAGGAGAGAGGCAGGTAGGAGTTCCCAACTGAGATCAGACATCCAGTAAAATTTAAAGGATAGTAAGTTATAAATGATAGAAATCACAGTGTGAATGCATTGGGTTGCCAGGGGCAAAGATATAGTGATAAGAGCATCACCCCAATAAATTCAATTTTTAAAATTTTCACATTAAAAAAAACTATGTAGAGAGAGGGCAAATAAGGATCTCTGACTATGGATGTAGGAGATAGAGGGGAAATCCAGATCAAAAGTAGCTAATGAGCTCTGGCTGGGTGGCTCAGTTGGTTAGAGCATCATCCCGTACACCTAAACGTTGTGGTTTTCATTTTGGGTCAAGGCACATACTTAGGTTGTGGGCATATTTAGGAGGCAACTGATCTATGATTCTCTCACTTCTCTCTCTCTCTCTCTCTCTCTCTCTCTCTCTCTCTATATATATATATATATATATATATATATATATATATAGGTTAATAACATTATATAAGACTCACTAAGGAAAAGAGAGAAAACCAAAGAAATAAAATCAGAAATGAAGTAGAAGTCACAGCAGATACCACAAAAATGCAAAGGATCATAAAAAAATATTTTGAAAAGCTATATGCCACAAAATTTGACAATGTAAAAAACATGGATATATTCTTAGCTCTCTTTGGAATCAACTCTATGAGGATTTTTCTTTATTAAATGGGTGGTCAGTGCAAGATAGCTCTGCTTTGTCTCTGAATGGAATAGGTATTTCCCTTTAAATCCATTGCCTTGTATTAATGCTTCATTAACTCTACTTACCATCAACTGGGAAGATGCTGAAGCTCAAGATTAGCAAGTGTACCTGGGAACAAGGGGCCCTGGAAAACACCCAGTTTTCTCTAAAATGTGTCCTTCATACAGAAGCGCAATGGGAGACCTTGTGCTTCAGTCTAGCTCAGGGGGATCAGGGTTCCCACAGTAGTCTACCTTTCATGACACCAACAGCTGGCTGAGGAGTTATTCAGAATTCTGGCCCTAAATCTTTTTATCTCCTATGACTAATATGGTAAATCCATTTTGGAATGAAGTGGGAAGACAGAAAAAAAGAGTTTTCACTTAAATGCCAGAATTATACTTCCACTTATTTATATTTTGTTGTAAACGGTTACATTAAATTAATTTTATATAGTTCTCTCCTCCTGGTGTACATTAAGCTTTTTATCAATTAGTCTTTATTATTTTTTAATTTATAACTAAGATCCCCTCAATATCTGCTTATATGTAAGTACTTGAACTTGGTTGGTCCAGATAATAATTACCACTCAGATGAACAGAATGTGCACACAAGATAAGCAGCCCCTTTATAAGGGACTGGAGCCAGAAACATCCCTTTCTGCACGTGTCATAATTCACACCAGTAAATCTGAGTGTGCAGATACTTACTTGTCATGGAAATTAAGCCCTGAAAAATTTAACAAATATCACAATTTTCTACTTAAAATTCTAGTTTTGCTCATGGGAGTAATTAGCACTCACCCAGACAAAGATTATCATGCAATTTTTCTTCATATACTTACTCTTATCATTTATGACAAGAATATTTTATTGTATTGAAAAATATCCTAATGGGGAGAAAGTTAACTTTTTATGAGACTATAACTTTAGGGTCAAATGACTAGTAATGTACAGTCTTGCTTTCAAAAATAGGTAATCCTATATAATAAAAGGCTAATATGCAAATCAACTGAACGGTGGAATGACAGGTCGCTATGATGCGCACTAACCAGCAGGGGGCAGATGCTCAATGTGGAACCGCCCCTGGTGGTCAGTGTGCTCCCCAGGGGGAGCACTGCTCAGCCAGAAGCCAGGCTCACAACTGGCGAGCACAGCGGCAGTAGTGGGAGCCTCTCCCACTTCCGTGGCAGCACTAAAGATGTCCGACTGCTGGCTTAGGCTCGCTCCCTGTGAGGAGTGGGCCTAAGCCATCAGTCAGACATCCCCCGAGGGCTCCCAGACTGCAAGAGGGCAAAGGCCAGGCTAAGGGACCCCCGTGAGTGCGTGAATTTTGTGCACTGGGCCTCTAGTAAAAATATATTAAAAATAAATAAATAAATAAGCTGATGAACAAAATAGATCCAGAGACATAGAAGCATGGAACAGACTGATGAATTTCGGAAGGAAGGGGGTGGGAAGAGATTAACCAAAGAACCTACATGTATATATGCATAACCCATGGACACAGACAATAGGGTGGTGAAGTGGGGGGGGCAGTTGTGTGGTGGAGGAGGGAAAAAGGGGACATCTGTAATACTTTCAATAATAAACGTAAAATTTTAAAAATGTAAATGAACATGTTAGAAGTTAACATGTTACTACTACTTTAATTTAATCAAAGCAATTCACAATGATTGTAGGGATTTTTCATATATATATATATATACATATATATATATATATATATATATGTATATATATATTGATTTTAGTGAGGAAGGGAGAAGGAGAGATAGAATCATCAATGATGAGAGAGAATCATTGATTGGCTGCCTCCTGCACGCCCCTTACTGGGGATTGAACCCATAACCCAGGCATATGCCCTTGTCCGGAATTGAACCTGGGACCCTTCAGTCCACTGACCAATGCTCTATCCACTGACCCAAACCAGCTAGGGCTAGGGATTTTTCAAATACCCACACTAGAACTCAGAAAAGAAATAAGGGGGAGTGGGGGAGGTAGAAGAGGGTAATGGGAGATAAATGGTGATGGAAGGAAACAAACATGATGGGGTGGTGAACACACAATACAATACACAGATGATGTATTATAGAATTGTACACCTGGAATGTTTATAATTTTATTAACCAACTAGAGGCCCGGTGCACA
>NW_005871124.1:3093907-3184016 GCF_000147115.1 Myotis lucifugus
TCACGCACAGAGTAGGGCTGATAGGGAAGTTAGGTTACCCCCCCCTGTCACACACACAGCAGGGCGGATCAGGGGGTTGGGGCCCCCCCCTCTATCACCCACAGAGCAGGGCCGATCAGGGGGTTGGGGCGCCCCCACTGTCACACTCAGGCCAGGGCCGATGGGGAGTTTATGGCTCTACCCTGTCACACACAAACCAGGGCCGTGGGGGGGGGGGGGTTGGGGCACCACCCCCTGTCACACACAGAGCAGGGCCGATCAGGGGGTTGGGACGCCACACCCTGTCACACACAGAACCGCAGGGCGATCAGGGGGTTTGGGCGCTGCACCCTGTCACGCTGATCTGGTGCCAGGAGCCTCGCGGCTCCGCTGATCCCGGTGCTGGGAGGCATATTACCCTTTTACTATATAGGATAGAGGCCTGGGGGCCGGCTGGTTTGCCCTGAAGGGTGTCCTGGATCAGGGTGGGTGTCCCCACTGGGGTGCCTGGCCAGCCTGGATGAGGAGATGATGGCTGTTTGCAGCTGGTCACACACCCTTCAGGGTGGGGATCCCCACTGGGGTGCCTGGACAGTCTGGGTGAGGGGCTGAGGGCTGCTTTCAGTTTGGCAGTTGACTGAAGCTCCCAACCACTCCTTTTTTTCTTTCTTTTTTTTTCTTCTGGGCCAGCTTTAGCTCTGGCTCTAGCTCTGAGGCTTCCGCTGCTGGTTTGTTTGCCGTTCTATAATCGAAACAATGTATAACTTCAGCTCTGAGATCCCAGCCGGCTATATTTGTTAGAATGTTTCAAACTGCCAGCTCAGAGGCCAGCAAGTCAGGCGGGGAACGTTGGACTCTGCAGTCACTGGAGCAAGCAAGCCTCATGTTCGCTTCCAGCTGCCTGGCTGCCGGCCGCCATCTTGGCTGACAGTTAATTTGCATAAGGATATGCTGATTAGCCAATGGGAAGGGTAGCGGTCGTACGCCAATTACCATTTTTCTCTTTTATTAGTGTAGATGTCAGGCCGGGCTGAGGGACCTCCCCCCGCCCCCCGCCCCAAGTGCACAAATTTTGTGCACTGGGCCTCTAGTAAAATAGATAATAACTAAAATAATTAATAAAAAGAGTATTCCTTAGAAAACAGGCTGGTAATAGATTTTCAAATACCTAGGGTGAATCACTGGAAGGCAGTGATTGAAAATGCTTCTTCCACCATCCCTTTTCCTTGGCAACAGAGAAAATCAAGTCATTAGCCTACAACCATGTTATTAAGAGGAGTTATGGCACAGATGGGAAGTCTCAGGAAGTTGGTATGGTGCAGCTGAAGTCACACTTCCAGAAACGTCTGTATCTGAGCCCAGATTAGCCGTGGAAAGATATGTTTTAAGAGATCATGGGCCAAATTTACAACTCCCTAGTTGTTAACATTACTGCCCCAAAGTAAATTTTACATTCATTAAACAGATATTTTGTGAGCTCCTACACATTATCATGTAGCATGAATCAAAAGGAGAAATGGCCATCGGGAATGAGATAAGGGTTATCTCAAGGCACACTTAGTTTGAGGGTCCTCACAATCATTCATTTTACATATCCCATACACCTGATGGTTTTCCTTGGCTGCCTATTTGGTAAAGGGCATTGGTGGGAAGGAGAAAACTACAGCTTTTATGATTATAACTGTTTGATTAAGGTGAATTTGTCTACCTTTTGTATTTTATTGCACATGCCTTTCTCTACTAATTAACAATCTCTCCAGAGATAGGATTTGTGTTTAAGATTACTTTTCTACTACTTCCCCCTTTATCCCCTCCCCACTAGAACCACAGATGGGATACTCCACTAACAATACCAAGCCATTATTTCATAGGTTTTGATGACTTAAGCTCCTAGGATTCCCTGTTATGTGAAGTAACATCAGGAATTTCTGCTATTTTTGAGAGACTTTATATAATCCTCATCTGATTTATAATTACATATTTTTGGAGCATTCAAAAAGCCCACTGTACTTTTGTGATGGGCTTAAGACTGAGTTCTAAAACTGTACATTCATACAATGAAATACTATCCATTAGTAAAAATAATGAACTACTAATACGTAAAACATGGATAAATCTCAAAGGTTACATACTATTTGATTTGATTTATATAGCATTCTGGAAAAGGCAAAACTATAGGAGGAGAAAATAGATTAGTAGTTTCTAGGAGCTCAAAGTGGGAAAAGGGGTGTTGACTACAAAAAGGTAGGGGGTAATTTGGAGGAGTGATGGAAATACCCTATATATTAATATAATGGTGGTTTCTATACGCACTTGTCAAAACCTCTAGAACTGTGCACTAAAAGGGTGAATTTTTTTCTATGTAAATTATACCTCAATAAGCCTAGAGTTGGAAGAGACTGAGTTCTAGGGCATAGTAGACAGTGTCCTTTGGGAACTATCACCTTGAGTCTATGTGTGTTGGGGAAATGCTTAAACCTATGACCTCATACAAGAATGTAATCTTTGGAGGAATATGCATTTCTACTAACGGCATGGCTAATGAGATAAATTGCAGCTATCACTTGAATTCTGAATGGAAACAATCACTTCCTAATGCTCTAACTAAACTTCTCTAATTAGAAAGGCAGAAGTGGAGTGGATAAGGGACTGGCTTCTGTGGTTTCTGGGACCAGGCTGTTTGGATATGAATCCCAGCCTCATCTGTCAGTAACTGTGCTACCTTTGACAATTTACCTATTGGAAAAATACATATTAATTTGTACACAGCTGTATCAGCCAGCCAATAACAGGATAAGTAATTGTGTCTTTTCTTAATTAAGTCAATGAAGGAAAGCTATACAGCTTGAGGTTAAGGGATAAAAATGATAATACTTCTGATAAAGCTCTGTGCTAGGTATTCTTGTAAGCATTTTGCATGTACAAATTAATTCTCACAACCTCAGGATGGATTCTATCATTGTCATTATCATACAAATGAGGAAACGGAAGTGTGGCATAAGGAAGTAAATTGCCAAAGGTCATTCCGTTGTGACTGAGGAGGCTGGGATTCCAACCCCGTCAGTCTGGTTTGGGAAGCCATGTGCTTATTCACTCCATTCCACTGCCTTTGTAATAATTAGAAAATATTAATGAGAATATTAGGAAATCATTGTCCCCAATGAGAATTCAGGCCAAGTTTAATGTTCTCCTTACCCAAATCCAAAAGGGGAAACCAGGGAGTATTCATAAAGTAGCTCATTCTCAGCCATATTATATCAAACTACATGGGACTTCATTTTTCATAGGCAAGTGAAAGATGAGTCAGTGTTTTGGAAAAAGAGGAAGCAATTTGTTTCTGTGAAGGTCAAATGGCAGGTTATGTCACAATTTATTATGTAGTAATCTACAGAGGTGCTTCCCCAACCCTGTCACCTATTCAACTTCTTATTATATGACTTTTTTTCATAGTTGCAATTCATCTCATTAGCATTGCATGTCCTAATATTACAGCAGTGTTTTGAAAATTGCAATCCAACAGCAAATGCCTTGACTCTACCACACACAAAAATCCTCAGCAATATGTTCTCCTTGAATTTTATTTAAGTGAAATCTGTAGAAAATAAATCCATTTGGATATTATTTATTTATTTGTACCATACTTTGTTCCCAAAAGAAGATATGGGATATGGTAAGTCCATGAATGTACACATTTTAAAAAATCTGTATTTTGTGCAATTTCGCCACCAGTTACTGACCATATATACTAGATATTAGAATTTATATTGAACATCGCATTTATCTTCAAGTTGTAATCTTTTCCCATTTTTCTTTGTCAAAGATTTCTGGAAATGTTATGCTAAAAATAACAGACTTTTAATATGAGTAACAGGTTAACAGAATGAAAGTTGCTATAGAAACAGAACACACACTTCAGAAAATGGAACTGCAAGGAGAAATTATATTTATTGGCTGCACTGACTTGGCAAAAGCTTATCAATATATGTCTCGTAGTCGGTTTCAGATAGCTTGAGCTGCTAATGATAATATTTACCATTATTTTCCTGAGTTTTAAGAGTATATATGCAATCAAGGATGTTTAGTCAAGAGGCAGGAAAAAAACAAAGATGGCTACTTTATGAATTTCGGCACCACTCAGCATAAGCAAAAGTGGGTTTATGAGGGCGGGCTCTCATGTCTCCTTAATGCTGCATTTTGTTTTGTGTTTTTTTTATGTCGTAACCATTAATATTTATAGGGTTGTCAGAATTATTCATGTCAACAGTGGGGGAATTCCCAAATCTCTGAGAATTATCATTTATTTACATGGTGTTTGGTACACTTGGTTTGCTCTGAGTAGTAAGCTGCCAGTATACTTAAGCAAAGCTTTAATGATTGGCTATCTCCCGTTTCACTGCATTATTAGGGGATATTTTCTTTATTATTGCTCTCCAACTGCAACTCTTGACTGAATGTGGCCACGATTTAAGTGTATTCTATGAAAGAGGAACAAACAGCAGTTTTTATACAGCCTGCATCACTCTGCTTTTATAGCCTGCATGTTCTATGCAGTAAATCCAGACGCTTTACAATCATTAAGAATATGTAAGATGACTTGGCCCCATAACATCTCTCCAGAGTTCAGCCTGTGTTATAAAACAAGCCGCCGCAGAAAACATCCATTCAGGCTCAGCTTTCTGAAAGCCCCAAACCTCTGTTGTAAATAAGTTACTTCTGGTAGGAGAGGCAGAGGCAGTATGTGTTGAATGTTTGGCTACTTTTGATCCAAATGGCAGGTTTCTGCCTCCCCTCCACCTTTCCTCCAAGGAATTTTGAGAGGATTGTGATGAGCACGGCTCTGGAGTTCAGTGAAGTCGCCTTGGGACTCCCTCATCTAAGCTAGTCGCTCCAGCTCCTGGCTCCCCCTGTGTGAGAAAGTAGCAATGTAACAAATTGGGTTCTTTGAGCTAGACAGACAGAGGAAGAGTGAACAGGCTCAGTCTTAGTTGCTCTCCTTCCTGAGAAGGAATTTTCTCCAAGATATGGAAATGGCTCTCTGGAGAAAATGGAACCAACATAGATTAGGGCAGTGGTTCTCAGCCTTGGCTGCACATGAGAATCACCTGGGAATCTTTTTAAAATCCTGATTTCTGGGCCTCATCCTCTGGAAATTCTGTTCCTTTGTTACTCATGCTGTGGCCCCACCCCATCACAAAGAAACAGAATTTCCGGAGGATGAGGCCCGGAAATCAGGATTTTAAAAAGATTCCCAGGTGATGCTAATGTGCAGCCAAGGCTGAGAACCACTGGATTAGGGAGATCTTCCAACCTGATGGAATTCCGGACTTGAAACAGTACAAGTGGCCTTTCTTTCTTTCCTTGCTCCCACAGAGCAGGTCTGACAATAAGAAAGGGTAAGGTTCAGAAGCAGCATCACCTGATGAAGACTGGTCCACATTGAATCACAGGTTCTGTTTACTGAGCCTCGACTATGCAGTGGGCATTGGGCCTTATCTTGTGTTTTAGCTCATTCCATTTTTACAACAGCTCTGTGAACTAAGAATTATTCTTGTAATAGTTCATCATTTTTTCACCCCAGTTCTTTTGAATGCTGGTTCTCTTTCTTATTGAACAGAGAAAGCAGTCAGAACTACTGAATTTCCTTTTTGCTTCTGTCATTTTTTAATGCTATATCTTCCCCAAGCAGGGTTCCTAGTCTTTTTTGCTTCATAATGTTGCTTTAAAAATAATAATTTTAAACTTCTCTTTTTATGGTATTTATCTTTCAATTTAATCCAGAAGTCAGTATGGCATAGCATAGACAGAGGTCAGCAAACTTTATCTAGAAAGAAGCAGATAGTAAACACTAGGGCATGTAGGCTATATGGTCTAGCTCAGCTCCTTTGTTATAGTATGCAAAAGCAGCACAATAGATCAAGGAACGGGCATGGCTGTGTTCCAATAAAATTTAATTTACAGAAGCAAGAGGCCTGCCCATAAAACTTAGTTTTCTGATTCTGGATTAAAAAAATTAAAGTAGCAGGAGATGGGCTGCAAAGAAAAGGGATGGTCTTCAATTAATTCACTTCTAAGACCATGTTATTACTGTGTGGTGTTGGGCCAGTTGCTTTCTTCTTCTTATTTTTTTTTTGAGGTTTAGTTTCCTTTTCTGTAAAACAAAGGTAATTGCTTTCTCAGGGATTATTGTGAGGATTAAAAGAGAGAAACATGTCAGTATGATTGGAGCTTATTACTGAAATTGGAAGTTGATGGTTTGAGATGACATTGTAGGCTATAGAAAGGAGTTTTAAATGGAACGCGAAGCCATTGAGGGGTTTTTAGGAAGTGATATGATTCAAGTCATGTTTTGAAACAGTGTTCTTGATATGTAGAAAATGGTGTAGACCACATAAGATTTTTTGCAGTAGTCTAGGTGAAAGATGCTAGAGGGATGATTGTGGCCTAGTGTAAGGTGGTGACTCTGAGGAAGTAGAAATGTGGATGGATACCTGAGGTACATCAGCATGACTTGTCATATGCATTGTGTGTAGGAGGTTAGGGAAAAGGAAAAATCAAAGATGACTTCTTTGAACTGATCTGGGTCGAGAGTGGCATCACTTACCGAGATAAAGAAGACTGTGGGAGTGGATACATTAGCATTGGAAATAAACTGTTCTGTTTTAAACATGTTTTGTTTGAGATGCCTATGAGACATCTCAGTGGAAACACCAAGTAGGCTGTTGGATATGTGAGATGTGTGAGTCTGAGATTCAGAGAATTTTTCTGGCCGGAGAGAAAATTATGACTCATCAGCAAAATGATGATAATTTAATCCAAGAGAATAAATGAGCTCACTTTGGAATATCTTATAAAGAAAGAGAAGCTCTGAGGTATGTTTGGGAAAGATAGTAGAATAATGGGTTAGAGAGAAGAGAGACTCAGAACAGGGAAATGAACTCAGAAGATGTTGGAATAGTTTTGAGTAAGAAGAAAGGAAAGTCTGAACTAGTCTAGGAGCAATGGAAATGGAGGGAAAACGGGTGGATTGAAGAGCTAGTGCGCAGGCAGGATCCACAGAACTTGAAACCTGATTGGATTGCAAGGGTGAGAAGGTTGAAGTCAAAGGTAACTCTGAGATTCCCCCTTGGTCAATTGACTGTATGCTGATGCTCTCAGTCATTGTATGACACAGGAAAGAAAAGGGAGTTCCAGGCTCTGCGCTAGATTTGTGTACTAGTGTGCTGGGCTGCATATCTGGTGCTTTGGCCAGACGGGTCATGCTGTGCTGTCTGTTCCTAAAACACACAGATAGGAAGATACTGACATCAGGCCAGGCCTTGAGATATGGTCTCATGGCCCCTTCCCAGCACAAGGGCCTTCTTTCTCAGAAGGCCCGGAAGTCTCATTCCAAATTAGGGAGACAAAGGACTGGAAAAAGTATAAATAGAGAGAGTTTCCTCCATATTGGGGGCCCAGAATTTGAAAGACACATTTTTCTCTGGGTCTCCACAGATTTTAATAATAAAATGTAACTCCTGTAGTCGGCACTGCAGTTCAGCCTCTGCTTCGGCAGGGTGCTGTAACTGTAGTCGCTGGCCAGCTCAATAAATCCTCGCTTGCTGTTTAAGACCTAATTGGAGTCGGTGGTCTTATTCTCGCGAATGTTGGTCCACAACACTAGGAGGTTTGAACATCAAATGGGCTTAAAGCCTGGGACTTCTGGGTGATGGTCTTGAAAAACTGGCCTCTCTTCATCTAAACCTGCAGCAGATATTCAGGAATTGCCTGTAGTTGTTTTGAAGCTGGTGGAAAGTTAGACAGTGTCCAGAGTAGTCATGTGGGCTGTGGATGACTTTTAGAAGGCTATGAACCTTCGTGAGAAGAGCAAGAGGAACTTCTTATGCCTGTGTCATCCTCGATCCATGTTGGCTCTGTTATCCAGAGCTGAACGTCCCCATGAGGAACTTTGGGAAACACAAAAGCCTTACTTTCACCAGGGTTATGTTGTGGGTCTTGAGATATGGTCTCAATTTCGGCAAAGTCCTTGGGTTTTGATAGCCGAGTTGGTAAGGAGAACTAGGTGTTAATACCACAAAGGTGTTGAGACCAGAATGCTAAAACAACAAGTGAATCATCTTTGTTGAAAAAAATGTGAGAATAGGAACAAAGGAAGAAGTGTTTTAGTGAAGTGTGTCAATTGTCTCCCGAACTCCACACAGTTTGGCTTCCTGGATTAAATACTGGAAATAGTTATAATTTCCTGGTTGCTTCTGTTCCCTCATGCCAAAGGTCAAAGATACCTGAAGTATCTAGAGAAAGAGAAACTACAACATCCAGTCTAGGTAGCAATGGAAATACAGACCAAAACTGCTTCTCGGCAAAAATTAAATATTTTTGGCTTTTAAAAAAAAATGTTGAATGGGGAGGGGCATAAAAATTAAACAGAGAAAATCTTTTGCTTTTTATTTTAGATTTTGTGAGTGGCAGCAGATATCTAGAACAATAAGAATTTAAGAAATAAGAGGTTTTGCCCGACTGGCTCAGTGGTTGAGCATTGACCTATGAACCAGGAGGTTACGGTTTGATTCCAGGTCAGAACACATGCCTGGGTTGCGGGCTTGATCCCCAGTGGAAGGCGTGCTGGAGGCTGCTGATCTGTGGTTCTTTCTCATCATTGATGTTTCTCTCTCTCTCTCTCTCTCCCTTCCTCTCTGAAATCAATACAAAAAATATTTTTTAAAATGGGAGGAAGTGGTGCCAATGATAAAATTATGTAAAGCTCTATCTCCACTGATCTTATTTTAAAAAGTGGATTAAGAATACCTGGGTCACCCTGGCCCATGTGGCTCAGTTGGTTGAGTGTTTCCCCATGCACCAAAAGGTCGTTGGCTCAATTACAGGTCAAGGCACATGCCCAGGTTGCAGGTTTGATCCCCGGTAAGGTGCATCATTGGAGTTTCTCTCTCTCTCTCTCCGTCTCCCTCTTCTTCCCTCTCTCTCTCTCCTTTCCTCTTTCTAAAATCAATAAAAACATATTTTTAAATTTTTTAAAAAGAACACCTGGGCCCACACTAGCATTTTGATTATAAATGACTGTGGTTTAAAATTTTTGCACTAAATCTTTTCCTTTACTCTCAGCTCTGACCTTGGAGCTCTGCAACCTGTTCAATCTAATTGCGATTTTAAAAATATGTTCAGAGAGAGCCACTCAAAAATAATTTTCTCATTGGACCAGACCAGTTCAAGTATACCTCACAAGTGTTTCAATGAGGTATAAAACATCCATTGATTAAGGTGTATAAGAGGCAATTTCTTTCTGAAACTTCTGTTTGAAAGATAAATGTTTTGTTGCATAGATGATAGTCAGAAGGTGTTTGTTTAAATATGATTGAGAAATAGATTGCTGTATGTCATCATTTTCAAAATAACCCACAATTTCTAAGTATGCTAATTAAAATGGTATTGTACAATGCAACTAACATGGTAAATCATTAACTTTATAATTCCAGATATAATTTTTCTTAGAAAAACCAAGCTTCTTAAACTAAGAAGAGGACATTGGCTTTCAAAGTTACCAATCTTGGGGCTGGCCGAAGGTGCTATGTATGTTTTGAACAATTGCAGAGCTAGGAAATGAGGAAGGTTTTGACTCATTTACTCTTCCCTGAAACTTTAGTAAAAGAAAGACTATAAAAGTGTTTTGAAAAGTTGCACCAAATGGAGAGGGTTTAAAAAATAAGTGAACACTAGTGAGAAAAACAAATGCCAAAGTGATTTAATAGAGGGCCGAGCGCTCTTGCACAGGTGGCCTGTGTCAGTCTGCTCAGGCTACCATAACAAAATACCACAGACTGCATGGCTTAAAGTTTACTGCAGCTCGCGAGCCACATGCGGCCCTTTGGCCCCTTGAGTGTGGCTCTTCCTAAGCCGTAGGAGTACCCTAATTAAGTTAATAACAATGTACCTACCTATCTAGTTTAAGCTTAAAAAATGTGGCTCTCAAAAGAAATTTCAATCGTTGTGCTGTTGATATTTGGCTCTGTTGACTAATGAGTTTGCCAACCACTGGCTTAAACAACAGACATTTATTCTCTCACAGTTCTGGAGGCTGGAAAACCAAGACCAAGGTTCTGGCAGATTCAGTTTCTGTTGCGAGCTCCCTTCCTGGCTTGAAGATGGCTACCTTTTATGTCCTCATATAGCCTTACTTCCGTGTGCTGCTGTCGGGAAGGGGGATGAGAGTAAGAGAGCACGAACCCTCTGGCGTCTTCTGATTAAAGACCCCAATCTTATCTGATCAGAGCCCCACCTTTATTACCTTATTTAACCTTATTACTACTTCCTTAAAGGCCCCATCTCCATACAGGGGAGTAGGGCTTCAAAATGAATTGGGGAGGCAGAAGCATTCAGTCTATAATACAGCTTAAGAGATCAATAAGTGGAGTGACAGCCCCACTGAGAGACTCTGAGGCAGGACAGAGGGAGATGTCCTAGTGCAGTGGCCGGCAAACTGCGGCTCATGAGCCACATGCGGCTCTTTGGCCCCTTGAGTGTGGCTCTTTCCACAAAATACCGACTTCTGTGCATGGGCCACGAAGTTTCAATCGCACTGTACGTGCGCACCCGCACGTGGTATTTTGTGGAAGAGCCACACTCAAGGGGCCAAAGAGCCGCATGTGGCTCGTGAGCTGCGGTTTGCTGACCACTGTCCTAGTGCTTGTGCAGGCTCAGCCTAGACATGTTCAGGCTGGGAGAGCTATTAAAGGCAGAAGTCTCCCCTTTCTATCCACTGCCCATCTGGCATAAGGAAACCTGAGAAGATGCTGTGAGGCCGAATTATGGACAATTCAAAGAAAGTGACAGTTACATGGTCTTGGAAAAACCACATAGAACTTTCAGGTAAGAGTGTTTTTAATCCTTGAGTGAAGATCTAACAACAAGAAAAATGCAAACCTCTAACATTGCCAGTTTTTATGATTCACTTGGGTGAGAGCTATCAGGGACCTACCAGAAGCCATTTAACAGTGTCTGTAGGTGGTGTTAACAAGGTTACAGGGGTTAGCCTAAAAAGCAGGGTTTCCTGACAACAGATATCTTGGACTACATAGCTCATTGTTATGGGGGTTAAGTCTGCCTGCAAAGTCAAACATCTATCAGCTCACACTATAAATGTAAGTTGATGCTGCAAAAATATTAAATCTTAGAGCAGAATATGAATTAAGAGGTAGAGCTCAGGCCTGAAGCCTCAGGCCTTTGTAGAATAATCTTGGGAAACTGACCTTCATGTTGTCTGGTCTTGCTCAAGTGTGTGCTGGTATTTTAATATAATTATTTGCCCCTGGCCTCAGCCAGACTTTCCAGAGTCAAGCAGTAGGTCACCAGAAAGGTGTAAACTTGGGCAAGAAGAACTTCTCATGCTACTTCTCCTCAGTTCCATGTTTCTTTGGGGAACTTTGGGAGGCCTAGGCTGTTCTGCATCCAGCAGGGAGCATAATATATTAGCTCTCACTTTTTATAGGGATCTCCATATGTTGTCATGTCTTTTGCCATTGAAAAAACTTTGTATCTTTCATAACAGTGTCTGTTGGTGTCTTTTTGTGAATGTATAGTTGGCTCTTCATGGTTTCCCAAACTGAACTGACACTATAACACATGATTGGAAGCTGATACTTTCTCTGAGGATTTCATGGACAGATAAAGAAGAGGTCTCATTTTACTTCTTAAAGCAGCACACCATGTTCCCATTAGACACCTTTATTCCTTTTTTAAAGACCTTACCTGGGTGATGGAAAAGATAGAAGGGGTGGATTCTGATATCAAGAACAGAGATGTTTAACCATATTTTAAAAGTGGAGAATGCGTTGAAAATACACTTTCCTTAGAATGGGCACCGTATACTTACAAATTCCTCTATTTTAAATATTTGGGCAAATCTCTAACACTCTATAGCAATTTTCATGAGTATCAGCTATCTGGAGACTATTTCCTCTTTTTTTCATTTTTCTATGGGAATATCCTACCTAATAATAGCCAAACATGGTAATTGACCGTACCTTTGCTATGCCTCCCATTGGCTAATCAGCACGATATGCAAATTAATCGCCAACAAAGATGGTGGTTAATTTGCATATACCTGCTGGGAGCGAAGCAAGCCAGGTGGCCGAAAACAAGCCGGGTGGCGGAGGGAGGTGGGGGCGAAACAAGCCGGGCGGCGGAGACGGGAGCGAAGCCCACCTCAGCAGGTTTCGCTCCCTTCTCTGCTTCACTCCAGCCATAGGAAGCCCTATTCTTGCAGGAATCTTCCTGCAACGGGTCTCTAGTAAGCAATAAGGAGAAAAGGTGAAGAATAGAAGAATAAAGCAGCCATTGTTTTTTGTTGTCCTTTTTTCAGTACATGTCTCATCGTGCATGTGTGTGTGCACGCGCGTGCACATATATCTTTGTGTTTTATGCAGGGATAGAGATTTTACTGGTAGTCATGGGCCAGTTATGCTTTCTGCGAAATTTTCTGGTGTTTCTCCAAATTACTTAAATGTTTCATGCTAATGGGCTTGCCCATCACAGCCCTCAGGAGGAGCAGGAACTCGGTCCTTTATAAAAGCCAGAGATAGTCTCTTTTTCCCATAGCTGACTGCCTTTGTTGTTTTCATTAGCAAAAATCAAAACAAATTGAATCTCTTGGTGCCCTGGGCAGAAGGGGTGCTGTGCCCCCCCCCCCCAAATTGCTGCAGCCTGCAAACTCCTGAGCTCATTCAGAAATCTTGCCAATACAGGGATGCTTCTGCTATAGTTCTCCCCTTTAGAAGCTCCAGGCATTTTATTTTAAATTATTTCAGAAGACTCTCAGCCAATCAAAATGCAGCACCAATATTAGCTCATTTTCAACCAAATGATAGCTTGGTAGAATAAAAGTCTCCCCAGTTCTCACCATTTCTAAGTTGCTTGCTTCCACAGCCCCAATTTAGCCTCCATCTTCAGCACACCGAGTCTATGTCGCTGTCTTTGGAATTTTGTGTGAACAAAGGATCTCAGAAATAGCTGGAGCAAATGGTTGGAATGTGTGTTTACAAGTTCCTTTCCTGTTTTGCAAACTCAGGCTCAGCTCTGCAGCCCTGAAAAGCTGCTTCCCCTCAGCAGATGTTCTGACAGTCACTGTGTTCTTGTCTGCGCTCATTTGTCTCACCCCGCTATCCATTTCCACAACACACAGTAACCCGGAAATGCGATTTTTTCTTCCCCCTCTGCAGTCCTCTGCACTAGTGACTTTCCCACAGCTTCACTCCGCAAACCACAGATACCCAGCTCTGCAGCTTTCTCTGTCTGTAGTTATTTCTGCTTCCATGGCTCTTCACAGTTGGACATTCAAAGCAGTGGCGACTGGCGTCTTCACTTTTTTCTCCTGCCACCATCTCTCCATACTTCAGCTTTCTGTCGCAGTAGGAGGGATGACTACTCCAAAAATGCAGTCGGCTATCAAGCAAGTCTTAGAGCAATATATGACTTGATTCTCTCTTTTCTTTAATATTTAAATAATCACTATATGCTGGAGAAACATATTTACCCATTAGTAGAGTCAAATGCCTGCTCCTATCTCTCATTCAAGCTCTTGCAAGAGTGTCCTCACTGATCATCACATCTGGGGTCTAAATGTTTATTGGAGGTGAGGAAGCATTTACTAAGCTGCTCCTTGTCCATGTTCTCAGGACTCTGGAGAAGTGTGAGGACCACATATTACATATCAGAGGGCTTGTATGGTCCCTTCTCAGAGGGCTTATACTCTATATGTTTTTACCAACTGCCCTTATCAACTGAAACAAAAAGAAGTTGTATGGGGTACTTACATTGTTCTAAGTACTTTACAAATGCTGTTTCATTCAACCCTCATAAAAAAATATTCCGAGAGGCAAGTAAAAGCATCCCCGTTTTACAGATTAGAAAACTGAGGCACAGATAGATCCAATAAACTGCCCATGGTATGGCAGGGAAGAGGCTCGAAAGAAATGTAGGATGACCTACTTCAGGCTGTATTCTCATTCCTAAACTTTCTGTTCATGGTGTCTTTGCAAATACTGATCCTTTGCCTATTGCAGTGGTTCTCAACCTTCTGGCCCTTTAAATACAGTTCCTCATGTTGTGACCCAACCATAAAATTATTTCCGTTGCTACTTCATAACTGTAATGTTGCTACTGTGATGAATCGTCATGTAAATATCTGATATGCAGGATGGTCTTAGGCGACCCCTGTGAAAGGGTTGTTTGACTGCCAAAGGGGTCGCGACCCACAGGTTGAGAACCGCTGGCCTAGAGTCTCTTTCCCTTCCATCTCTCTATTGAAAGATTGTTTGTTACTCAAAAACCAAATCAAATGTCATTATTCCAGGAAATATTCCTCTCTAAAAATTCTTCACATTGTCCCCAGTATTCTCATCAATTGTTTAAAATCTATATATATAAAAGCCAAGTGACTGGAACAACCAGAATGACTGATCGCTATGATGTGCACTGCATCAGCCAACTGGCACGATTGGGGCCCCAATCGGCACCCCCCTCAACTTCCCGTGGCCCTCCCCATGGCTGGCCTGGCCCCTACCCCTGGCCAGCCTTGCTCCCGATTGCTCCCTGAACCCTGATCGGGGACAGGGATGGCCAACTGCCCATGGCAACTTCTCCCCCACTGGGCCAGCCCCTATCGGAGTCCATCGGGGTGGGCTGGCCAGACCCCACCTGTGCATGAATTCGTGCACTGGGCCTCTAGTATCTTTATGATTTAGGTTGGTTTCACCCAGAGGCAGATCCAAAAATGAAGTTTTGTGTGCAAGTGATTTATGAAGGAAGAGTTCCCAGGAAAAACTGGTAAGGGAGTGAGGAAGTAGGACACAGAAGGGGAAGAAGCCCCAGCGTTAGTCTGATCCTAAAGGGGAGCTCTGGACCCAATGCAAGAGAGCTAGAATTTCCCCCTTCCCTGCCTTCACTGGCTAAGCCCTCATCTCTGAAATATAAAAACTTCCAGGCATTTCAGGCTGTAAGTATATCAAGGCAAAGTGGCTTTAATGGACAAGGGAAGTTCTCTAGTAAGAACATGAACACTGTGGGCAAAACCATCCAAAAACTGGGGAGAGGATCACAGAAATGGTCTAAGCAATCTGGGGGGCCCTGAGCAGAGTCCCCAGCAGTGCCTGGAAATTTCTATAATTGAACTTATGATATTACATCTGCTCTATTATTTATTTGAATATGTGTTTTCTTTACTACACTATGTAGTAATACCCCCTGGATCTTTTTATTTGCACCTAACACAGCTTATTTAGATTACATCACCTTAATTAGGAGGAGAGGCCATGGCAAGACTTGTGAATTCTCAGTTCATTTTTTGGCTCCTTTGAAAATCCTCTGTCCCTACCACCTACGTTGGGCTCCTTTTTTGTTAAAATTGCCAAAGACATCAACCTCTACTGAAAGTTCCCTTTTAAATATAATGAGAGAAAAGCACAGTAGATTTAGCTAAGGACCACACCCAAGCACTATTAAAAAAAAAATAGAGAACTCGATGCTGAATATTCAAGCTAGTCATTCTATCTTTCTAGAACCAAATGTGTTTCTGCCCTCTCAACACCATTCCTTCCTCCCTTCCTAATTCCAACACTGAATAAAGAAAATTTGAGTATGGCTTTATAGGGGATGTAAGGTAAAACCAAAAAAAGGTAGTATGCGCATGCATATAAATGAATACCTCATTTTACAACATCAAGATGGAGAGAGAACTCTGCATGTTGAGTTGCTGCCATGGCAATTGTGAATTGTGAATTGCTGTCTGTGAGACAATCTGCTGCTCAAAGGCTCAGATAACCATTTTAACCATTTTGCGTCAGTGCCTGCTCAGGACTGGAAGATGACACTAGTGCAGCCACGTGATTTTCACAGCATACTGATAGCAAGAACTGAAATAAAGAAGGATCGCGGAAATTACTTGTGTTATAAAGTAGAAGCAGGAGATCATTCTTTATCAAATTTCTGCATAATAATGTTCAACATTATTGAGTACTTACTGTCAGCCACCGATACGAGTGTTAGAGATTTTTTTATCTAGCTTATCCTCATAACTGCCCTTTGATGTAAATCCTTAACATCATCCCTATTTTCTAGATGAGAAAACTGGAATCTGAAACATAAATTACATGACCAAGGTCAGACAACCTAGAACCTGTAGAGATGTGGATCTGAGTATAAGAATAAACAACTGATGTCAGCATTTGCTCTCAGAACCTCTGTCTTTCTGCCTCCCCACACAGGATCAGAACATGGAGCTCTTTCATCAAGGTCTGTCATCAGTGGGTGATGCAATCAATTTGAAAGTTCCATACTGAAGATAATGTTCCTCCAACTGAATCCCCAAAATACCTAAACAGCACTGAACACAAACCTCTTAAATCCCAGATCGTGTACAGTTCTGCTAAAGTTTACGCCTCTTATAAAAACAGAATATTGATATGTAAAAATCTATATGTATAAAAGCCAAGTGACCGGAATGACTGGCATGACCGGTCGCTATGTCGCGCACTGCAGCTGGCCAACCTTCTGCAGCCCCTCCTGCCAGCCATGCATGAATTCGTGCACCAGGCCTCTAGTAATAGTAATAAAAATGCAGGGAAGAGATTCCAAGATGGCTATAGAGTAGTTGGAAGCTCTGTCCACTTGTTTCCAACCCTGTACTGGATTTGCAGCTAAACTACAGAACAATCAACTTGCAAAACCAGGTGAAGTATGGCTTATCTGAAATAATACCACCAAGAAGCACAGAAGAAGCCAGGAAGAAACTGGTAGAAGGCGCAGACTCTGAGAGGGTGAACTCCCTCACACAGGTGCAGTGGCTGAGAAGCTGGAGAGATATCCACATGCAAAATTCCTTCCCCTTAGGACTGTGGGGTCTCAATTCCATGCAGAGTTCCCCAACCCAGAGCAACAGAGACAGGAAAGGGAGCTTTGTAGCATATGGAAGTAGGAATCAGTGGGGATTTTGTCCCCCTGGGAGACTTGGACCACACCATCCCAAGAAAGGAGCACTCGTATTGTCACAACAATTTAGTTCCTGCAGTGATTTTTCAGGGGCCCTCTGTTCTTTGAAAAGGCTTTGGGCAGAGAGCCAGTCAGGGACTAAACTGTATGGTGTGGGAAAGAGGGTTAGTCTCGCCCACCAGAAGTTTCCAGGTGGCGCCCCTCTTCCCACCTGATGAACTTGATCTGCCCCATCATGCTGGATTCCCTGGCACCGAGGCTGGGAATTTAGTCCCACTTTGCTCGGTTTGACAGCACGGGAGAGCAGGACTTTCAGCCTGCTTAAAGCCTGGGTGGATCTGGGAATTTGGGCCCTGCCCTGCTGTGACCAGTCTTGCGGAGAGATCTGAGTGCCCAGCGAAGCTGATTTGGGGGCCCCTCTTGCTTGGTTTGGTGGCATGAAGGTGCAGGAGAGCCACACAGAGCTGGGTTTGGGGGACTGTGTGTCCCAGTGAAGCTTCTGTCTGGGAGTCTGACAGGCAAGTGCTGGGCTCTGTGGCTGCATTGTGGGGAGGCAGATCAGAGCTCCCCTGTGAGTTCAGCCTGTGCTACCTTGGGAAGGAGAGGTAGTGTCTGCCTCCCTCCTGCAGGCTGCAGGCACCACCTTTAATGGGAGACTGAATCCTGTCAAGTCCTGGATACCCCACTTGAGCACAGCTCCATGGGAAAGTGTGGGGAAGCACGGGACTTGGTTGGAATGTCTGTAAGGAGGATCCTCTGAAAGGTCGGGGCTTCTGAGGGGACCTTGCCAAAGGCGCCAGCCCCTACCTTGACTTTTCCAAAAAAAGTCCTAAGAAGTCCTATCCCCCACTCCCCGCCACCCCTGGGGTGTTTTGCTGGAGTCTCTATGTTTAGTCTTTAAAGACCCGACCTTGTAGAAGCATGTGCTTTCTCAAGGATACTTACCCTGCTGATTGTATCCAGAGGTTAATTTGAGCTCAAGCTGTTGTTACAATAAAAAACCTAAGAAGGCAGGTGAACAGGACTGCTCTTTACTTCTAAAGTAAAAGTCCCTTAGCCCTCTCTTTCACAGAAACCTGTGTCAGAGCAATCTGTTCATCCGCCGCTCAGGGTCTGCTGGTCAGCCCTGGCAGGGAAGGGAGAGTGGCTCAGAGCAGGAACATTCAAAGTGTGAGACCCATGGCAGACCCAAATTCTGAGCTCTAGTGGTATTTCCAATACCTAAGATCTGGAAACAGCCCAAGTAGCCATCAGTAGATGAGTGGATAAAAAAAGCTGTGGAACATTTACATAATAAAATACTACATGGTTGTTAAAAAAAAAAAAAGGAATTCTTGCCCTTTGAGACAGCATGGATGGACCTGGGGAGTATTGTGCTAAGCGAAATAAGCCAGTCAGAGAAAGACAAATTCCAGATATCTCCCTTATATGTGGAATCCAATGAACAAAATAAACTGACCAATAAAATATAACCAGAGACATGGATGAACAGACTGACAGATCTCATAGGGTAGGGATGTGGGGGTGGGGCTGGATAAAAGAAGGTGAAGATATTATCGAAAGAACATATATGGGTAGCCAGTATGTTGAAGGCCAGGGGCAGGAGGCGCTGAGTGGAAGTGGGCAAAGAGGGGGGAAATGATGGACATCTGAAATAGTGTCAACAGTAAAGAAAGAATACAGGGAAAATATTTGTCTTATTAAACAAAATGACTTGGCATACATGTATTTGAAAGCATTGGAATCAAATAGTAATGGATACTAAAATTAAAAACTATGTACATAAACCTCTGTTCTAGAATATGTGGTTAGCCATTAATCCATATATGTTTACATAATTATGTGGTATAGACATTTCATTATTTCAAGATAGTTTTACTTCTATCAATCTTATTTAATTAAGGTTGAAATTAAATAACTTTTGATTAAACTATTAATTAACTGTGTGCTACTTTGTCTTAAAGAAATGATTATTTCTGTTATATACAGCTGTGAAGGATAGACAGTTTAAATTTCATTTGGTATTTTAATTTTTTAAATTTTTCCTTCAGTTAAATTTAATGAAAATATTCCTGTTGGTTATATTCCCACAATATACCCCCAACTTATCCATTTTTTCCATTTCCAGTATAAGCACCTTTCACAGATACTTCTCTGGAACAAGCCAACATCATCTCTCCTCTGTTCTAGCATAATAACTTCCCAACTGGACTTGCTCCTTCCATTCCTGCTCTTAATATAACTATCAGATTGATCTTTAAAAAACATGTCATATTATGTTTCTCCCTAGCTGAATACCCTTTCACGAATTTCCAATGTACTTAAAATAAAATTCCCATTCATTGTCATTATATCTAAGGCCCAATGTGAACCAGTTCCAGCTCACAAAATCTCAGCCACACTGATCTTTCTGATCTTTGATTATAAGTTTATTTCAAACATTGGGCCTTTGATTTTTTTATTCCCTCTACCAAGAACTCACAGCTCCAGATATTTCAAATAGCTGATCCTTTCTCATCATTCAGGCCTTAAAGCAAATGTCACTTTCTCAACATAGCTTTGTCTTAACATATAATAAAGTAGCCAACCCTCATCTCTAGCTTGCTTTAGTCACATTACCTTTTAATATTTTCTTCATCCTTATTGGAATTTTATTTACTTGTTTATTGCCTATTTCTTCTAGAATGCAATTTCTATGAGGAAATGAGCTTAATTATGTGCCCACAATATGCGTAGTGTCTATAAAAGTGCCTGGTACGTAGCACTCATTCATTAATATTTATTGAATAAAAGTCAAGTTTTTCTACTGTCAAATAATTATCCTCCCATTGATTGCATATCTTCAGCTCCACAAGATTACCAGTAAAATAAATTTAATGTATCATTATTTAATGTACAACTATGGGAATATAAAAATTAAACTCTTCTTTAGTTTATATTTCTACTTTTGCCCTTTGAGAAGAATGAGACTACTCTGATGATTTTGAGGAATCTGCAAAAGATTACACTAGCACAATAACTTCTAAGGTCTGCTCTGAAAAGCAACATGCTTGTTAGTGTGAAAAATTATTTGGATAAAATCATATTTGAGGCTTAATTGCCTCTTTTTACAACTGACATATTTCATAATATTTACCTAGCTCTCTTTAGGAAAAACCAACTATTCTTATTCTCCAACTCTATCTACACACACACACACACACACACACACACACACACTGCTAAACTAGCTGTTTTTAAAAGTCAGTGTACATTTCAAAAACAATTTATTTCATAGTTATAGCCACTTATTAGAAAAAGATGTTTGTTTGTAAAGGAATATCCTTTTGTCTTCCAGAAAAATATATCAATAACCACTGATGTATAGAGAAATCTTTTCTTTCTTCATTTTTTTTCTCACTGCATTACTGGATGTCATATGCTGGGGAGACTGGGATAATGGCTGGCAAAAGTTCATATTTCTAAAAAAAATCCTGCTGAGGCTCGGTGGAAAGATTAGTAATGGCTAAGAATTGTGAGCTGCTCAGTTAATTGATTTTTTTCTAACTAGAGGATAGCATTCCTTTATTTTCGCTGTAGTTGGCATATAATAATAGACTGATCTCAAGGTACACAGTTGAATTCTCTCCAGTTATGAGAACATGTGCTTTTAAATGGAAATTTTGGCACCAATTTAATAAAGGAAATTATATGTGCTGACATTAATCCTTCCCATATTTTCCCGAGTATATGTTATCATTCTCACGGCTTGAAGCTGACTCAGAAGACAAATAACAAAAGGGCAGTAAATAAGTGTATTTATAGTACCACATGCCTCTTTTCTTACTATAGGTAGATATTTTGTTCTTCATACAACTGATCCTGTTTTTTAAGGAGTGTAGATGATCTTTTTCTTTAAAGCTAATCATAATGATCATATTTGTCATATACTTTTCATTTCTGAATCTACAAATCTTTATAAACATTCATTTTGAGAGCTCCACTATGAAGTAAAATAGGTTGGACCCTCATACAACATTTCCAGAGTTGAAGTTTAAAACAGTTCTTCTTTCATCTTACCCAAAGAATAAGTTACCTGGAAGTTTAGGGAGATACCATAAAGATTAATAAACAGAAATCTTATTTAAAATGGAGACAGGCTAGAAGAGAGAATTCTCACACAAGTGTCACTCAACGCACACTACTAACTCCAACAAGAAGAGAAGTACCTTGTATCTTTGACAGGAAGTGATACTACTTTACTACCTCAGCAGGAGGAAGAGAAAATGCCTTCTTGCCCAGTGACAGCTTAGCTAATGGAAGACTGCTATAAATCAGCCAATAAAAGTCACTATACTTCAAACTTTGTTTCCTCCAAGGATGTTTGTTTACAATAGCCTCTCCCAAGTCCATACATAGCATTCTTCTCTGTTTTTCTGGACTTACTTGTGGTTTGCCGTTAGGCCCCATGTTCAGAGTTGCAATTCTTTGTGTTGTTCCTGAATAAATCAATTTTGCTGGAGAAATATCTGGCTGTCTATTTGTTAAGGTCAATATGTTGTTTATTTCTGAGGCATTTCAACTCTATTGGCAGTTTCAAACTAAGATTCCATTGCCAACAGGGTAATATACTAGTTATAATTAGCACATTAGTTGTTAATAAAACAAGTTTGAACTAGCTGTTTCATCTCTGGGACTCTTAGTTCAATTGGACTTCCCAGATCAGGTACAACTTGAGTGAAAATGTAGAATTGTTAAGTCTCCTGACTCTGAGTATGGTCAGATTAGGATTAAAGGTTGGATTTTGATTCATTAAATATATCAAATTTTTGTATCCCTCCTTTTGTTCTCATCCTACAAAAATTTACATATGTGCACAAACAATATTTTGAACATAGTTTTAGTAAATTTACGAATGCCCAGATGTCAACCCAAGGATTAGTATAATTACATTACTGTTTTGAATCCTTCTAGTAATCTTGGTTAAGGAGTATCCTGTAGAGAAATCTCAGAGTAGCATAATTATTCTCCCTTTTGTAGACTGTATTTTCCCCAAGATTACCTTAAATTACTTTTTTTCTTAATCTTTAAATATCAATAACTTCACCGGTAATTTTTCCTAGGAAACAGCCTAATTTAATCATGAAGGGAGAGAGGGGAATGGAGAGAGGGAGGGAAAGAGAGAAACATCAATCAGTTGCTTCCTGCATGCACCCGACTGGGTTTTGAACCAGGAACCTGGGTATGTGCCTGACCGTGAATGGAACAAGACAATGCTCAACCAACTGAACCACACCAGCCAGGATTCCATACATCATTCTTAATGATTGCACAGAGTTTCACTATAGGATGATTTATTTAACAACTCCCCTGTGTTTGGACATTATCAAGACACCATGCATCTCCTTGTAGACCCATCTTTGTACACTTACCTGATTATTTGCTTAAAATATATTCCCTGCTCTGGCTGAGTAGCTCAGTTGGGTAGAGCATCGTCCCAATATCTTAAGTTTGTGGGCTCGATCCCTGGTCTGGGCACATACAAGTGTCAGCAGGCGGGAAGCACCGTGCTGCTGTTTGTAACAAACTTGCAAAGGCTGAGTGAGGGCCGGCAGCATGGATAGAAGAGGGACCCTGGGTGCTGCAAGGTCACTGGTGCGCTCTTCCCCACAGACCCCCCCCCCCCCCAGGGCTCAGGAGGGAGACCGGAGAGAGCTTCTCTCAGGTGGGAAGGGGGCGCTGCCAAGGGAAGGCATGAAGCTCCACTCAGACCCTCCCCGAAGAAGCAGAATAGGAGGAGGAGGAGGAGGAGGAGGAGGAGGAGGAGGAGGAGGAGGAGGAGGAAGGGGAGGAGGAGGAGGAGGAGGGGGAGGAGGGGGAGGAGGGGGGAAGTCCTTCAGTTGCTGGGGCAGGTGCAGCCCATTCTAGCCCATTCTTTGCCCCAAGGGTTCAGCAGGGGCCGGGGAAGAAAAGGCTGTTCCCTTCTGCAGGTGGGTAGGAAGCAGTCATGGCCCCAGGATCCTGTTAGAGCAGCGGTTCTGGGGGGCAGGACATTTAGCCCTTCAGGGGACATCTGTTGAGGCCCAGAGACATTTTGGGGGGAGGGATGTGCTATGGACATTTGGTGGGTAGAGGCCAGAGAGGCTGCTGAGCATCCTGCAATGCCCAGGACAGCCCCACCACAGAGAGTGACCCAGCCCCCATGTCTGTAATGGGGAACAAGTTGAGAAATCCTGCATCACAGGTCTGCGGGCTGGAGGACAGATAAGACCTGTCACAGACACAGGTAGACAAGCGGTGTCACAGGAAGGAAGCATAGGGCCATTGAAAAATCCCCACCCTAGGACCCAGGCACATGACCTGCCTGAGGTGGAGCCTGGACCAGAGCAGCAGAACCCTCTGGACCAACCATCCTGGGCCACCGGGCTGGCAAGCACCAAGTAACAAGCAGCCACAGTCCACCTCTGGAGGAGGGAGAATAGCTTGAGAGAGAGAGCCCTTCTGTGGCACAGGTGGCACAGGGCATAGGGAGGGCTGAAAGCTGAGGTGGGAATAGGGGCATTGAGAAAACCCAGAACTTAGTGATGCTAGAGAAATAGGAAGCCAGTGGTAACCAGCTGGCAGCCAACCGGAGCAACAGCAAAACTCAATCTGAACTAAATCCTGACCAGATTAATGAGTCAAAAATTTATTCCAAAAACACTTCTATTAAATCCTTGAACACCCATTTTTTTCTTGAATACCCATTTTTATCTTATCTGTTCCCCTTTTCTTTCATTCCTATTTCATATTATCATCTTATAATAATTTTATATCAAATTTCTTGTTATGTGGCTCTTTTTTGAAGTCTGCCTTCCATGTTCCTAATTGTGGGTTCAAATATTGTTTACTCTAGTAATAATGCCATCCAATTTGACATTTACCTCTAGAAACATTTTCATTTTCTTCTAATATTTATTTCTCATATACTTTTTCATTGACAGCTCATTTTCCATCTCCTGTTCTAAGTCTTTTTAAAACAAGATTGCAGTGCCCGTACATTTTTTAAATTATAGACAAATTTGTTTTTAACTCTTAGTCTTTAAGTCATGCTTGTTGTAATACATATTATTAATTTGCATTTTTATTGTGTATTTCCTGTCTTTTTAAAAAGTATGTTTTTATTGATTTCAGAGAGGAAGGGAGAGGGAGAGAGAGAGAGAGAAACATCAATGATGAGAGAGAATCATTGATCTGCTCCCTCCTGCACACCCCACATTGGGAATGGAACCAGCGACCTGGGAATCTAACTGTGATCTGGTTCATGGATTGACACTCAACCACTGAACCACTTGGGCTAGGCTGTTTTCCCCCTTTGTTTTGTGATTTCTACTCATAGATAAAGTAGTTTGACTTGCTCTTAATGAATTTAAAGAGCCTTCTTACTAGTCCTGGCCTCCATATCTCCAGACATTTTTATGTGAGAGAATAAACCTTTCATCAGCCTTAAACTACTATTTAGAAGGATATATCTGTTACTCATGATCAAACATAATTTCTAATTACTACCTGCTCAGTGTATAATGGAGATGTAATATCTATAAATATTTATAAATCAGATATCATTGTTATCATTCATAAAACAGAAATGTAAGGAAAACTAAAAATTACATTATTATTATCCATTTTATTTACTTTTCTTAGATCAACTATATCCTATATAATAAAAGGCTAATATGCAAATCGACCAAAGGGCGGAACGACCAGTCGCTATGATGTGCACTGACCACTAGGGGGCAGACGCTCAAAGCAGGAGCTGTCTCCTGGTGGTCAGTGTGCTCTCACAGGGGGAGCACCACTCAGTCAGAAGCCGGGCTCATGGCTGGTGAGCACAGCGGCAGTGGCAGGAGCCTCTCTCGCCTCCACAGCAGTGCTAAGGACCCCTTGGGGGATGTCTGCCTACTAGCTTAGGCCCACTCCTGACTGTGAGAGGGCGCAGGCCTGGCTGAGGGACCCACCCCCCCAGTGCATGAATGTCGTGCACCAGGCCTCTAGTAAAATTATAAAATATATGGAAGGGGAAAGCCACACTTCAATATGTTGCACTCAAATTAACCTATAGGAAAAGTAGAAAATATGCTGGCAAGTTTATAGAAGAGTTAAATAATGTAATACACATATTTAGCTTTCTGTCAGTGTCTGAGAAAGGTGAATTAAAGTTTACTATAATTCTTTGGAATTTGGCTATTGCTTCATTTTGTCCTGTCACCTTTTGTTTTGTATATTTTAGGACACACATACAGATCTAGAACTGTCATATATTTCTGGTGAATTAACCCTTTCATCATAATGAAATATTTATTTTATACAAATGTTTTGCCTAAAAGTTTGCTTTGTCTGATATTAGTCCAACTAGACCAGATTTCTTGTGGTAAGTGGTTGTGTGTATTTTTTCTAACCTTTACTTTTCAAAATTCTTGTATACTTCTTTTTAAGGTGTGTATCTTATAAGTAGAATGCATTTGTGCTTTGTTTTTTTCATCCAGTCTTATCTTATAATCTCTGGAAGATTTATATAATTAACATTTAATGTAGTTACTGATACAGGCACATCTCAGAGACATTTTGGCTCTGGTTCCAGACTACCATGATAAAGTAAATGTCACAGTAAAGTGAGTCACATACTTTTTTTAGTTTTCCAGTGCATATAAAAGTTATGCTTACACCATACTGTAATCTATTAACTGCAATAGTATTACATCTAAAAAATGTACATACCTTAATTAAAAAATACTTTATTGATAAAAAATGCCAACCATCATCTGAATCTTCAGAGTCATGCTTTTGCTGGTGTAAAAAAAAAGCAGTTATCTGTGAAACGTAATAAAGTGAATTGCAAGAAAACTTGGTATGCCTGTATATTTGTGTTCAAATCTACTACCATACTTGCTTTTCTCCATGTTCCATATATTTTTCTGTCTTTATTTGCTCTTCTTAAATTGATAAAATGTTATCATTTTATTCAATTTCTCCTCCATTAGCTTATTATCTATATATTCCTTTATTTTCTTCAAGATTACTCTGGCGATTACAAAATGAATTCTTTATGTATTAGGTTTAATATGTTAGATGTTTTCCCACATCCCAGAAAATATAAGGACTTTAGAACACACTGATTTAATGTACACTCTGTGGAAGATTCTATATTTTTTCAGATTCAGAAATATGTTTTGACTTCTATATTTTTTCTAAAAGATTATATAATTCTGCTCAACATCACATGATTCAAAATGCCTTCCTGTGGTAAATTTTTCTTGACTTGTTGACACAAGGATTGGGTTTTTATTGACACTGGTCAAAAATATAAGCAGAAATGATTGCGTATGATGTATAAGCAGATACTTTAGAGCCATTGGCCAATTCTACCATGTCAACAGTATTTCCCAAATAGTGGTTACTTCTGCTGGTTAGATATTGAAATGAAGACAATATATAGAAAGGAAACAAAGCCAACCCAGAGCTATTATAGCCAACATATAATATAAGAAAAAAAGTTGTGTTAATCCACTGAGACTTTGAAGATTGTTACTGCTGCTTATGGCTACTGACCAAAATACCCCTTACATTTATTAGAAACAAGTTACTAACTCAAAGCCTTCATGGTGGCACAAATCTCGAAAATGCCTCCAAGAATGTGGTATTGATTTTGGTTTACTATTTTTATAGTTAGAGGCAGTTTTAGTGGCTTCCACTTGGCCTTTCCTACCATAATAGTCCTCTCTCTTGTATCAGAGAACCAATGCTATAATTCTAGAAGTTGATGAATATATCTATTTAAATTATACTAGAATATACATTTTGAAAATGGAGAAATAATCTCATCATTTGTTTATGGATACTCACTGGGATACTGTGGGATGGATTGAGCCAAATCACCTGACCTGTAAATCTCTACTCTGACTTTGTGGACAATTGTGATATATCAGGTCTCCAGAAATTAGTGTAACTTCAGAGCCAGTGTTCAGTAATTCCCCCAAATCTGATTATTTCCCATTTCCAAATGCTCAGTAGCCTGATAAATGATAAATGGCTGCAGGTTCCTTTAGGAAAGGCTAAGAAGGAGATCAATAGTATAATTTTTATGACAGCATAATATTTCATTTTCTCAAAGGGACCCATTCTCCCCTTCAAAAGATTCTAGGAATTGATTGAGGGCATATGGTTTTGGGGGATTCAAGTCAGACTTCTGTAGTAGGCCTATAGCTATTCTACTTATACAGATTAACTGAGAATTTACTAAACTGCCCATCCATTTCTTTTCTAGGAACACCCTCATTAGTCAACACTAATGATCACTGTGAGTCACACTATTCTGACTACAGATTTGATTCTGCTGCCCATTACAGTAACGACCCCATCTTGTCTTTGATGATCCTATTAGTTTTCTAGGTTTATTGCAACAAAATACCACAAACTACATGGCTTAAAACAACAGAATTTAGTCTCTCACAGACTGGAGACTTGAAGTATGAAGTCAAGGTGTTAGAAAATGTGGATCTTTCTGGAGTCTCTGAAAGAGAATCTATTCCATACGTCTCTCCTAATGTCTGATGGTTACTGTCAATTATTGGCATTTGTTGGCTTTCAGCGGCATCACTCAAATCTCTGCTTTCATCATGACATGGTATTCCCCCTGTGTCTACATTTCCCTCTTCTTTTAAGTATGCCAGTCATAAATTAGTACCTATTCTAACTCAGAATGACCTTAGTTTGATTACATCTGAAAAGACCCAATTCCCAAATACTAGTAAAGTCACATTCACAGGTACTAGGAGTTATGACTTCAACATATTATTTTAGGGGACATGATTCAACCCACAACAACAATTAAATACTGCTACTTGGCTCCTATCATTCCGGGATTTCATAATTCTCATTGTACTTAGGGATTTCACTTCTATGTAGCAATCTCCACTATAATTTCTGATCTATACTAAATAACCAGCACAACGCTTATCAAGGATGCTGGGGATCCCCTTACAGATTTATTTCTCACAGCCAGGGTAGAAGGCATGTTCTCAGAACCATCTCAGGGTGATGCAGATGTTAGATGATAAAGCCATTTTGACATTTTAATATCCCTAAGCATTTAGATACCTTCCTTTATAATATACCAAAGAACTTCTGGCATTTCAATTTCATTTACTTTGGATCACCTTTGGGTTTGTGTTTCATCCAAACAGCCAAGTAAAATGTTAAAGCCATTTCAAATCTCTCAAGCTAAAATATAAATATGGAATTTTTCTAAGTAGGCCCAAATATGGACTGAATTATGTCCCCCCCAAATACAAGTTATAATCCCCTCTAAAAAGACAAAATTAAGTGATATCGTAATTTCACTTACGATGAGCTCTTAATCTGTTAGTATTGGGATCTTTGCAAGAAAATGAAGAGACACTAGAGCAGTGGTTCTCAACCTTCCTAATGCTGCGACCCTTTCATACAGTTCCTCATGTTGTGGTGACCCCCAACCATAAAATTATTTTTGCTGCTACTTCAAACTGTAATTTTGCTACTGTAAACAATATGTAATTATATATGTGTTTTCTGATGGTCTTAGGCGACCCCTGTGAAAGGGTTGTTCGACCCCCAAAGGGGTCGCGACCCACAGGTTGAGAACCACTGCACTAGAGAGTTCTCCCTCTCTTTCCCTGTGTGCATAGACAAAAGGCAACATGAGGGCACAGCAAGGAGGAAGAGGTGTCTCACCAGAAGTCAAACATGCTGACACCTGATCTTGAACTTCAGTCTTCCAGAACTGTGAGAAAATACATTTCTGGGATTGTTGGCAGTCTATAGCATTTTGGCAGGTCAAACTGACTAATACAGGCCCATATCAATAAATTTGGCCTGATTCAACTTTTCTGTTCCTTTCACCTTGACACCTTATCTTTACGATGGATTCACACACATATTCCTCAGGTTTCTGACTATATAAATTGGCAAAAATCATGTAATTCTTTTGGCGTGCGTAGCAGGTCCTCATCTGTCACACTTTGTACTTTACCCTTTGGGGCCTGCTGGGACTTAACTCTAGTTATGAGTGTAGAAGCGAAGAGGAGTGGTGGGAATAGGTCCCGAAGAGGATCAATGGTGCCTTATGAGGCAACTGCCTCAGGATAGGCCATTAAAAGTTCTCAGACAAAGAAGCATCAACCATCTCAGGCAGGGGTGGAAGAGCTGCTTCTACTGACAAAGAAGGCTCAGCAGAACTTCAAAGTTAAAGGTCCCCAGATTGATATATCCCCGGGCCAGTTCTTCAGGATCTCAATTTCTTAACCAATGCCTTAACTTTATTAACAGAGATGCCTCAAAATTGAGATTTTAGTTTGCAGTATTTGGCCCTTGGAAGAGAGAGATGCTAGGTTTGTGCCAGAGACAAATTCCAGCATGACAGCAGGGCTGAATCTGGGAATGGCTGAAGGCATTTCCCCAAACCTGAATAGGATGCATTAACTTGATTGTGTTGACTGCCAGACAGCTAAAAGGGCATCTTAATCTACATGTTATTGCCTCCTACTGGCCAAACACCTGAACAGCCGTAGGCTAATTCCCCTTTTCTGACAATGGACTCTGTAGGAAACCCTACCCTTTGAAGTGTATATCTCCACCTTGCCTCAGGACAAGTTGTGTTAATAAAAAGCATGGGGTCCTGAGACCAGGAGACCTTAGACCTTAAGACCCTTTCACAGGGGTCGCCTAAGACCATCGGAAAACACATACATAATTACATACTGTTTTTGTGATTAATCACTATGCTTTAATTATGTTCAATTTGTAACAATGAAATTGGGGGTCACCACATGAGGAACTGTATTAAAGGGTCGCGGCATTAGGAAGATTGAGAACCACTTGCCTTAAGACCTTAGACTTTAAGACCTGAAGAACTCAGATCTTAGCTCCTTCAGCTAGGCTCCTCTGACCCCCAATGCCTTTCAAAATTATATTTCGTCTCTGGACTCTTTATTAACCTATGCACATCCTTCTCCAGATTTCCTGAACCCTCCTTAATGCTGGAACAAGAACCCTGGCAGGTTTGGTTTTTAGAAATCTTGGCCCTATGATTACAGAAGATAAGGAATTTTTTCAGGCCAGTCATAGAAACTATCAGATCCTTTACAAGGACACTGAGCAGAGAATTCAAATCCCTAAGCTCATCATTTCCCTACTTTCTGCAGCACAGTGAAGAGCAACTATCCAATTTCATTGTGCTCTTTAGTTTGACTAAAATGTTCAAAGTCGTCAAATACATGGTCATCTAGAACCTTACCTTTTATAAGTACAGTGGGGCCTTGACTTACGAGTTTAATTCGTTCCGAGACCGAGCTTATGAAGGAGCTCGTTAACTCAAATTATTCTATCAACTCAATGCAAAAAATCAGCCGAGAGACAGCTGGTATCTCAAAAAACTCGTTAGTCGGGACACTCGTAAGTCAAGGCCCCACTGTATTTGATAAGGTGACTACTAGTACCCTCTTTACCACGTCCAGTAGACTCGAAGCCAATTTGAAGAACTGGTTCTTAAGATTCCATTCCTCTGGAATCACTCTTTATTGCAAAACCTGTATTGGGTAGAGTTTAATTGGAGCAGCAGAAGCACTAGAATCTACCTATATTTATATCAGAGTTTCTCAGTAGTGGCATTATTGACATTTTGGACTGTATAATTCTTTGTTGGGGGCTGGGGAGACTGTCCTGTACACCACAGTTTGTTTTGCAGCATCATGATCTCTACCTAGTAGATACCGGGTAGCATAAATTCTTCAACGCCCCCTCCCCCAGTTGTAACAACCAAAAATGTCTCCAAACATTGTCAACTTTCCCCTAAGGAGCAAATTTGACCCAAGTTGAGTACCACTGGTATCTCCACCTATATAAACTATTTCTATATCTATATTTATGTCTATATATGGATCTATTTATCTAAGAGAGATTTGTGACATGGACTTGGCCCTATGTCAGTGATGGCGAACCTATGACACGCGTGTCAGAGGTGACACGCGAACTCATTTTTTTGGTTGATTTTTCTTTGTCAAATGGCACTTAAATATATAAAATAAATATCAAAAATATGTCTTTGTTTTACTATGGTTGCAAATATCAAAAAATTTCTATATGTGACACGGCACCAGAGTTAAGTTAGGGTTTTTCAAAATGCTGACACGCCGAGCTCGAAAGGTTCGCCATCACTGCCCTATGTAATTGTGAGAGCAGGTGACGTATGATGCTAAGGTGTCAAGTCCACAGGGAAGGTGTCAGGAATGGAAGATCCCAAGCAGACTGGAGCCCCATAAGGAAAGGCTAAAATCGGTGTCAGTTCTTTATGCCACTCTCCTTGGTGAGGAGAGTATTCAGCCCCAGTGGAGCTCTTTGTGGCAGAGCTAAAAACACACTGTTGGCCTAGGAGTCACAGAAGCTGAGGGAGGATCAGGGGAAGATGGAGGATCAGGCTCAGCTGCTGCTTCACAACAATGAGGTCAATCAGCACATCAGCAACCTGTGTGAGCTACAAAATGGCCGCTGCTCCCGTTCCAGCCTCCAAATCTAGCGATCTCGCCTGTGGCTGACCTTCACTGGAAAAAGAATGATGAATTCTGACAAATGAGTCAGCCTAGGCAAACTGACATATTACAAAGCCATTACAAGATAGTTTCCTCAAAGTAGGATTTCAAATAAGCTCATACTCAAATGAAAATATCAGCCAAGCTGGGAGAATGTGCAGTTACAAAGACTAACTACAAAAGAAATTATGAGCCTAAATGGATCAAAATCATATTAAATATATAGGAAACTTCAAAACTCCACAAATGAATGGTATGTCATGAATGAACACAAATTGTTTTTCTTTATGAATGAGATCAAAAAGGGATTTTTCTGGCACAAATTTACTAGTATGACCCCTTATATATTCAAAATGATAAAAGCCAAAGCAAAACACTTAACAGAAGATAGATTTAATGTTAACCAGAACAATTGGATAATTGTCCCAGGAAGATTATAGGTAACTGGATGGAAATATTTTGCCAAGTAATCTATGATAACCAGCATTTAATGTGCCATGGAGATGTTTATCTCAGAATAGCAAAGCAGCATGAACGCTCATGTCAGAACAAAGGGTTCAGCTTCTGATTGCAGAAGATGCTGAGCATTTACTCCATTTGTAGCAAGAATGTCTCTCTAAGGATTCCTAGGACCTTTCTGAGACCTGATGCAATTCATATAGTTATTCAACAAGCATTTATGGAACCTCTGTTATGTGGCAGGCACTCTTCTAGGTGCTCTCTATATAACAGAGAATAAAACAGACCAAGTATCAGCTCTCCAGTAGCACACCTCCCAGTGAGAATGTGGGAAATGAATCAAACAAATGTGTATGTTTAGTTGTGGTAAGTGCTATGAGGGAAATTATATTAGGGTAAAAGATGGAATGTTATAAATTAGAGTGCTAGTGACTTTTTAGACCAGGTATTCAGGGAAAATCCACTAAAAGGGTGACCTATAAGCAGAGATCTGGAGCAAGTGAGGAAGGAAGTAAATGAAGCTTTCTAGAGAAGGGCAAGGAAATATAAGGGTAAAGGCTCAGAAGACTGGAGCTGTTGGCACATTAGATGTCCAGCAAGGAGTTCGGAATGCCTGGAGTGGAATGGGCCAGGGAAACCGAGTTTGGAGATGAAATCAAGAGACATCAGGGGCTAGTCTCAGAGGCCATGTTAGAATTTTTTTCTGCGAGATAAAAGAAACCACTGGAAAGTTTTAAACAGAGTGGTACAATCTGGCTTTTATTTTATTTTATTTACTAGAGGCCCAGTGCATGAAATTCATGCATGGGGCAGGGTCCCCTCAGCCCAGCCTGCACCCTCTCCAGTCCGGGATTCCTCTCACAATCCTGGACCACTGGCTCCTAATCACTCACCTGCCTGCCTGCTTGGTCACCCCTAACTGCCTCCCCCACCAGCCTGATTGCCCCTCACTAGCTCTGCATGCTGGCCTGATTGCCCCTAACTGCCCCCCACCTGCCGGCCTGGTCACCCCTTACTGCCTCTCCTGCTGGCCTGGTCATTCCTCATGCCCCCGCCCCCTCCCCGCCCCCCCTGCTGCCCTGGTCACCCCACGCAGCCTGCTTGTTCAGTTGTTTGGTCATCCCTCACTAACCCCCCTGCCGGCCTGGTAGTAGGCAGCCATCTTGTGAGAGTGTGAGGGTTAATTTGCATATTACCTCTTTATTATATAGGCTTTTTATTCTTTATTAAGGTATTACATATGTCTCCTTTTCCCCCCATTGCCTCCCTCCCCCCAGCACATGCCCTCACCTCCCTTGTGTCTGTGTCCATTGGTTAGGCTTATATGCATGCATACAAGTCCTTTGGTTGACCTTCACCTCCTCCCGTCCCCTTCCCTGCCTTCCCTCTGAGGTTTGACAGTTTGTTTGATGCTTCTCTATCTCTGGCTCTATTTTTGTTTATCAGTTTATGTTGTTTATTATATTCCACAAATGAGTGAGATCATGTGATATTTATCTTTCTCTGACTGGCTTATTTTGCTTAGCATAATGCTCTCCAGTTCCATCCATGCTGTTCTGAATGATAGGAGTTCCTTCCTTTTTATAGCAGCATAGTATTCCATTGTGTGGATGTGCCACAGTTTTTTAACCCATTCATCTTCTGATAGGCACTTAGGCTGTTTCCAAATCTTAGCTATTGAACATGGGGTGCATATATCCTTTCTGATTGGTGTTTCTAGTTTCTTGGGATATATTCCCAGAAGTGGGATTACTGGGTCAAATGGGAGCTCCATTTTTAATTTTTTGAGGAAACTCCATACTGTTCTCCACAGTGGCTGCACCAGTCTGCATTCCCACCAGCAGTACAAGAGGGTTCATTTTTCTCCACAGCCTTGCTAGCAATTGTTGTTTGTTGATTTGTTGATGATAGCCATTCTCACAGGTGTGAGATGGTACCTCATTATTGTTTTGATTTGCATCTCTCTGATGATTAGTGATTTTGAGCGTGTTTTCATATGTCTCTTGGCCTTTGGTATGCTGGCTTTTATTTTTAAAAGGGTTTTTCTGTTTGCTTTGAGGGGACAGTGATGGAAACAAGGATACTGATGAAGCTATTGCAATAATCCAGGAGAAAAGCGTGGTTGATAGTTGTGGAAATAAGAAGTGGTTGGATTCTGGGTATATTTTAAAATAGAGATTATTATACTTTCAAAGGGATTAAGCAAACACACACACACACCACAAAACAAAAACTCATAGTCTCAGACAACAGTATGGTGAGTACCAGAGGGAAAAGGGAGGGAGGTAAAAGTAGGTAAAGGGGGGAATAAATGGTGACAAAAGAGACTTGACTTGGGGTAATGAACACACAGTACAATATACAGATGATGTATTATAGAATTGTACACCTGAAACCTATTTAGTTTTATTAACCAGTGTCACCAATAAATTCAATAATTAAAAAAAATAGAGATTATGAGATTTGCTAATAGACACTATCTAGGGTGAGTGAGAAATATAGGAATCACGGGGATGCAGTTATTAGGAAGAACTTCATGATTCATTTCTCTCTCTTCTTTTTCTTTAATAGACTAATCTTTTATTTCCCTGGGAATATTCAGTATCCTAACATTTGTGTCTAGCTTCTTAAAACACTGTGGCCCTTAGCCCTACACATGCAGCATCTAATCCAACTCTACCATTTCTACTCTTCTCTTTTTCCTATAAAAATCCTCTGTACCCTTCTCTTGCCTATTCCCTATGCAATGCTCACCCCACCACACAATTCAAAACCCCTACAGCTTGAGACTAACTTTTTCATTTAGGTCTTAAACATAAAGTATCTGATTCATGTCTAAATGACTAATAGCTTAAATTAAAATAATTTTCTTCTCAGTGAGGCTATTTTAAAGAGCTTTGAAATTACTCAAATTGAGCCCCCTTTTTTGTGGTGAATACTCTTAAGTAGTGATGGGTCTATGATCACCTGCAAATCATACTTAGCTGATGACTACCTTCCACCCATGCAAGTATTATGCTGATTTTGCTCAGAGCTCAGGTTTTATTTTAAAAAAGGAAAACTACTATGAAGAAATGAATCATTACCTTTAAAGAGCAACTCCATCACAGCTTGGTTATCATTATTAATAAATGAAAAAGAGCTAAAATGTAAACAAAGTCTCTAAGAATGACAGATATGTGTTCCTATTTGGAACTAGTAGTTTTGAAGTCCCCTCACAGCAGCTTGTCTTGGTATATGCCCAAGGAAAGGCTCAGCACTTAACCTTCTATATCATTTGAGTCTGAGTGATATCAGAATCTCCCTTCACTTTATCACCTTAAAGTATTGATTGATGTGGCTGGTATTTAGTTTGTATTATTCTCACTTGGGGGAGAAACTAGATACTTTTGTGTAAAAAAATAAAATAAAAAAATATATATATATAGCCAGGGTCTGTAACATCCAAAATGACCAAAGGCTCAAACCAAACACAGGAAGTCAGTCCTGCAGTCAGTGCTGGGTCGCCCCACTGAATGCTGAGGGGACTGCAGATCAGGCCCGAAAAGAGGCCTGGAGAGAGAAGAAAGGTCTGATCTGCAGCCTCCATGGCAGCTATTGATCAGCCCTTGCCTCTCTTTCTCTCTGGGCCTCGCCAGCAGCCACGGGGGCTGCTGATCAGCCACATCTCTCTGATCAGGCCCAGAGATAGGCCCAGAGATGCTGACTGGCATAGAAACAGACCAATCAGAACCAAATCTGGGTGAACTGTGAGAAGCCAATGGCGCCAGGAGGCAGAGCTTTTGATGCTGACTGGCATAGAAACTGACCATTCAGAACCAAATCTGGGTGAACTGTGAGGAGCCAATGGCAGCCTAGGAGGTGAAGCTATTGACACTGACTGGCATAGAAACTGATGAATCAGAACCAAATCTGGGTGAACTACAAAGCCAGAACCTAAGGTGGGGCCTAAGGAGGGGTTTTAAGGGCAACAGCTGTTTGGTGTAAGTTGTAAGAAAGCAGTTCAATTTTTTTCATTACCAGTTTGGCAGTATAGTGCATATGGCTGGCTATCAGTTCAGATATAGGGATTATGTACTTTTGTCTGCCAAGAGCATCTCCTCCTGCTGAAAAAGGCTTTTCCCCCCATTTAAGCAATCCTATCCTATATAATCTATCTATACTACTAAAAGGGTAATATGCTAATTAGACCGAGTTGACCGGCCATCTTCCGGACGTCCGACTTCCTTCCAGACAAAGCCATGGTGGTGGGAGCCAAAGCAGAGGCAGTTAGGGGTGATCAGGCCAGCAGGGGAGGGCAGTTGAGGGAGAGATACGGTTGGCAGGGGGTTAGGGACAATCATGCCAGCAGGCAAGGGCAGTTGGGGGCTACCAGGCTGGCAGGGGAGGGCAGTTGGGGTCAAGATCAGGCTGGCAGGGGAGGGAAGTTGGGGGTGAGATCAAGCCAGCAGGGATCGGGCCTAAACCAGCAGTTGGACATCCCCTAAGGGGTCCTCAATTGTAGAGGGTGCAGGCTGTGCTGAGGGAATTCCCCCCCTCCATGCACAAATTTTGCACACTGGGCCACTAGTGTATATATAGTTTTATAAGGCATAAAACTACTAATAACTATAAAAAAACCTCATTAATTGCTATCTCTTTCATTTGGGAAAATATAAAGAAATAAAATCTTGGAGGCTTTTTAACTGGTTTTAGGTATGCATTGAATAACTAGACATGGCAGAGTTAGAGGCAGTTTCATGCATTTCAATTCTGTCATAGAAATAAAAGCACATATTCTTAGAAACACAAATGGAGGATGGTGCATAGAAAATGAGCTGGCTGTACTGTGTCAGACTGCTGGTTGCTAATGTAATATCCACTCTGCTTTTCTCCCTTAGTTAAAAATCCTCAATTTTATTTGGGGCGATAATAGACTGAGCCAAAAATTTTATTTTCCATCCTTTTGCGTTGTTAGGTTTGGCCAGATGACTAAGACCTGCTGAGTGAGACACAGGTGAAGTTGTTGAGAGAAAATTTCAGAAAATCTCCTCTAAATGGAAACAGCTGGCAAATGCTCCTTTTGCATTTTCTACCTCTCCTTGATTTTTAACCTTTAATTTGATGAAATTACTAGAAGTGAAGCAGGCATCTTGGATTACGAGCCAACCTGGAGAATAGAAGGCATTTGCTAAGGATAGCGTAGCAAAAAATGAGGAGGACACTATCTTCCTGATGATTATGAATCCCCATGACAGTGCTGCACTGAATATTTTTAGACAATTTTACGAAAGAGAGAGATAAACTTGTAGTTCTTTTAAGTCACCACGATTTAAAGTCACTGTTATGAGCAGCCGCCTGCAATTCCTACAAGATAAACGGATTTACATTATACTGACTTGTCCTTGGAAGCCAAGAATATTCTGGCAAACCATAATAAGGTACCTAAAATATGCACTTTTGGCTTTCTTCCCCAGCCGCTCCTGCCATTGTCCAGTGGGCTCATGAACAAGGTGGCTATGGTAGCAGGAATGGAGGTGACGCATAAACTCGGCAACATGGAATGCCACCCCCCAAGGCTGATCTGGTCACAACCACTGCTGAGTGCCCCACCTGTAAGCAGTTGAAACCACTGACTCCCCAATATGGCACCATCCCCATGTTTTGAAATTTATTGTGGCCCACCAGCATGCCTCTTGAGCCACACCAATTGAAAATCACTGTCTTAGAGCATTTTTCATAACTTTTCACTCTTCATCGAAGAGCCTAGCATACAAAATGTTTAGGCTTAACTGTTTCTTTGAGTCTTTATTTCCTAATGAAGGCTCCCATGTGACATAAAACTGATATTAAATAAATTTGTAGGCTTCCCTCTTATTAATCTGTCTTTTGTTACAGGAGCCCCAGCCAAGAACTCAGAAGGGTAGAGGGAAAACTATTTTTCCTCCTGTAAAGCCCTATAGGGCGCACTGCTCCAGACGTAACAAATTAAAAAATCAAGGCATGAGGGATCAAGTGTCTCCAAATAGTTTGGTATTTTCTTATAAAGTTAAACATGTATCTATCATATGACTCAGCAACCCCACGACTAGGTAGTAATCTTAGAGAAATAAAAACTCAGAGTCATATAAAAACGTGTTCTTAAATGTTCGCAGCAGTTCTACTCATCGTTTTTAAAAACTAAAAATAACCCAAATGTCTATCAGCAGCTTAAAATATAAAACTCTGGTATATTCATACAATAGAATACCACTCAACTATAAAAAGGAATAAATTATTGATACATGTCATTACATGGATGAATCTAAAGACATTATATTGTGTTAAAAAAGTCAATCTCAAAAGATTATATGCTATTTGATCCCATTAATATGACATTTGGACAAGGGAAAATTATAGGGATAGAAAACAGATCAGTGGATACCAGCAATTAGCAGTGAAAGGAGGTTGTAACTATGAGGGAGATTTTGGGTGATGAAACAGTTTTCTATCCTGATTATGGTGGTTGTTATACATATGTTTAAACTCATAGACTAGCCCAGCCATGTGTGGCTCAGTGGTTGAACTTTGACCCAGGAACCAAGAGAACCAAGAGGTCACTGGTTCTATTCCAGGTCAGGGCATATGCTTGGGTTGCATGCTTAATCCACAGTAGGGGGCATGCAGGAGGCAGCCAATCAATGAATCTCTCTCATCATTGATGTTTTTATCTCTCTCTCCCTCTCCCTTCCTCTTTGAAATCAATGAAAATATATTTAAAAAATAATAAACGCAAAGAATACAATACATACACACACATACACAACACAATGAGATACCATCACAATGGCTAAAATGCATAAGAATGACAATACCAAGTATTGGCAATGATGTGCAGCAACCACATTATTCATATACTAGTGGTGGGGTTTTTGTGAAATCACTTTGAGTAACTGTGCAGCACCATTTACTGCATTTGAACATATACATGTCCTAATAACTGGCACTTCCACTCCTTCAAATATATAGAACACAAATTCATATGTTAACACACATAGAAGTATAATAATGTTCATAGTTCAAAAATAAAAATCCCTCAAATGTCCATCAACAAAAAAATGGATCATAATCTGTGGTAATTACTATAATAAAATAGAATATAGCAAAGGAAATTAATAAACGAATCTACATCTAAAAACACAGATATCTTGAGCAAAAACCAGACAAATACATATAAATACCTACTTATGACTTCCTTTTTAGAATTCACAAAAAGAGACAGATATAATGTATTTGTAGATCAGGATAGTGGTTACCTTTGGGGAGGAAACAGGATTTTTCAAGGCTGGTATGTGATGACATAAGGACATAGGATCATTGGTAACACTCTATGTTTTCCACCTGAAGGCGACTTAAAATAGTTATATAGTAAGTTGTCAGATCTAAATATGCTAATTTTTATTTCCCTATGTATTGGCCATTTGCTTTTAGATGAAAGTTAATAAAGTGTAACTAGCATTGGTGCCCATAAAATGAAAACATAAATACTGCCTAGGAATATCAATAATAAATATAAAGCATGCAAACTGCCTTTCCAGAGTAGTGTAACCTCCAGGTTTAGGAAATCTTCATCCACTGCTGGGCTTTACTGGTAGACATACTGGGCATGTGACCCTTATGGAAAGAGCCCTCCAGGAATATCACATAAAATTTTTTAGCTTGAACCAAATGGCATGAATAACTTGAAAGCAGACAATAAGGAATTGGGTAACAGTTCCTTTCTATTATTGATCTATTTGTGGATTGGTGTTGAGAAAAAAAGGATGTAAGTAGCAGCTAAAGGATGTACAGTAAGTAGACTCCCTGTAACCACAGTTTTACTCCCATGATTTCAGTTACCCACCATCTATCATGGTCCAAAAATATTAAACAAAAAACTCCAGAAATAAACAATTCACAAGTTTTAAATTATGCACTGTTCTGAATAGTATGATGAAATCTGGCACTGTCCTGCTCCATCCCACCTTGGATGTGAATTATCCCTTTGTCCAGTGTTTCCGTGCTGTATATGCTACCTGTCTGTTAGTTACTTAATAGCCAGCTCAGTGGTCAGACTAGCATGGTATCATAGCACTTGTTTTCAAGTAACCTTCATTTTACACCCCTAAGCATAAAAGTAGTAATGTTGGTGATTTGGGTGTGCCAAAGAGAAGCCATAAAGTGCGCCTCTTTAAAAAAGAATTGCTGATTGATTTTTAGTGAGAGAAAGGAAGGGAGAATATATGGTGGTAACTCAATATTTGAAATAATAATGATTAAGTTTCCAAAGTTAAAGAAAGACATGGGTCTTCATATCAAAGGCATTCAAAGTATCAAACAAGATGAATAAAAATAAACTTCCTAGAAACATCTCAATGAAGCCAGAGAAACCAAGGATAATGATGAAAACCTCAAAAGCCAGGAAAGGAAAGAGAGAGAGAGAGAGAGAGAGAGAGAGAGAGAGAGAGAGAGAGGAAGAAGAAAAGAAGGATGCTTTTTCTGTAAAAAAGGAATACACTTTGGTCAAGATGGTACTATAAAAACATGCTTTGAGCTTCAAGCACATTGAAGTGATAGATGAAATATTGAGAAGGGCAAGTAAAAAGACATAACTGGACTCACAGGCAAGATAAGAACCTAAAACAGTGATGGCGAACCTATGACACGCGTGTCAGAGGTGACACGCGAACTCATTTTTTTGGTTGATTTTTCTTTGTTAAATGGCATTTAAATATATAAAATAAATATCAAAAAATATAAGTCTTTGTTTTACTATGGTTGCAAATATAAAAAAATTTCTATATGTGACACGGCACCAGAGTTAAGTTAGGGTTTTTCAAAATGCTGACACGCCGAGCTCAAAAGGTGCGCCATCACTGCCCTAAAATGTATTAAAAAAGAAACAAGAGTTCAGCCGGCGTGACTCAGTGGTTGAGCATCTACCTATGAATGAGGAGGTCACGGTTTGATTCCGGGTGGTTTCAGGCTTGATCCCCAGTGTAGGCCATGCAGGAGGTAGCCAATCAATGATTCTCTCTCAGCATTGATGTTTCTTTTAAAAATATATATTTTTATTGATTTCAGAGAGGAAGGGAGAGGGAGAGGGAGATAGAAACATCAATGATGAGAGAGAAGCATTGATAGCTGCCTGCTGCACACCCCACACTAGGGATCGAGTCTGCAATCCGGGCCTGTGCCCTGACCAGGAATGGAACCATGACCTTCTGGTTCATAGGTTGATGCTCAACCACTGAGCCATGCCAGCTGGGCTCATTAATGTTTCTATCTCTCTCCCTCTCCCTTCCTCTCTGAAATCAATAAAAAAAATATATTTTTAAAAAAGAAAGAAACAAGAGCCAAAATAATGAGCAAGGCTGAAGCCAGAAATGATCAGGTTTTTAGCAAATAGAATCAACAAGAAATCAAAATACCCATTTAACCAGGTGGCCCAAATCAAGGTCCCTCCCTGAAACCATCTCTCCTAAAAAGAGGTTGAAAATTGCTTCTGCCAGTTTCTAACTAGGGCTTCAGCTCATGAAACACAGCAAGCCTGGGGTATTGGAAGACAACAATAGAGCAGCCAGCTATGTCTGTAACTGCATCCGCCATAACTCTAATACAGCCAGAGAATAAGCCCTGCCAACTGGTGGATTTGACCGAATTACATCTGAGGAGACTAGGTAGCTTGAGTGGAGGAATAGAGGAAAGAAACAACAAAAGAGAAAAGCAAACGAACAGCCTATGTCTCTTGGGTGAGCGGTGGCCTACATCTCCCTTTCTGTCAATGAGCCAAAATATGTGACCACTTCTAACATCAGTCCTGGGCTACAGGGCTTACTGGTGCTGGTGCTCTTCCCAACAGTGCACACCTAATGGCTTTGGTGAATACTATGTCTTCTGGGCCTTCCTGTGGAATAGAAACTTCTGGTGGATCTTCTGGCTTCACATAATATATTCATCCCAGCATTCCCACTTTCCTCACTCTTTTCATTCCATCCTTCACTCAGCCATTGCAACTCAGGCATTTCCACTTTGTGTAGCTGTCTCAGGACTATCACTTGGGCTCCTAAGAGCCGTACAGAGTAGCAATTTTGCCCCCACCTTCTGGGGTTCTTTCCCGGGTATTATTTCCTTTGTCCTGAGAGAGTGGTCCAATATCAGTGAACCCTTGCTTATCCTGTATTATACTCTGGCACACTTGATCAAGCACCCTCAAAACCCAATCTCATGAGTGTTCCCCTGGCTCCTGCCAGTAAAGGTTAGCTCATTCTTACAGCTCCTTTGGGGTGCAAATTTTTTATTCCCTTATTAGAGGCCTGGTGCACGAAATTCGTGCACTCCGGGTGGTTCCTCAGCACAGCCTGCACCCTCTTGCAGTCTGGGGAGTGGGCCTAAGCTGGCAGCTGGACATGCTTAGCGCTGCTGCAGGGCTTCTGGCTGAGCAGCGCTCCCCCTGTGGGAGTGCACTGACCACTAGGGGGAAGCTCCTGCATTGGGCATCTGCCCCCTGGTGGTCAGTGCATGTCATAGCAACCAGTTGTTCTGCTGTTCAGTTGATTTGCATTTTAGCCTTTTATTATATAGGATTAGGTACAGCATAACCCTAGCCAGTATGTGTTGCAATTTAACCCTAGTTTTCAGTCTGGCGCCCAGGAGAGGATGTGGGGGAAGCTTTTGAGGGTAGTATCTTTTGCCTTATATGGAAGAGGTTTCTGCGGTGTCTTCCCACACAGGGGACTTGCTACCTTTTTTAATGTGGATTTAGCCACCACCGCAAGGCTCCTGAAGGATTAAGGGAGTCAATCTAGCTATAATCCAGGAGAACATCCACCCAAAAGTCTACATGCCACATGTTAGGATTTCAGATTTTTCCAACGAGGGCCTTGACTTTAGTGTAACAGAACTACCTTAATTGAACATGGACTGGTCTTTGAAACTCCTCAACCTTTACTATCAGATTCTGATATTTTTTCCCCTCAGCTGGTGTGTCTGTGTGGTACCAAAGTGGTCCTCTGGTTCTCATATTTAGTGTTTGTTTTTTAAATGCCTTCATTTTCTTATTGTTATCTTATAGGGTTTCAAGGCAACTTAGTGATCATTGCCTAAGCTCATTGTCCTTCTCCACATTGATCAACCCAGATCTTGCCAGTGCCTGTGACCTCATATCGGTCAGGGTGGTCCCCTTCATCAGAATGTTGTTCCAAGTCATTTCCAGTGAGCGTTTAGCAGTTGTGTCACTAACCCCTATATACCACTTGGAATGGGATTCATTTTTTTAGTGAAGTAGTAAATTAATCAGTCTCCAAACTCCATCTTAATGCATGATTCCTTGGACCACTCCTGATAATGCATTCTGTCAGTTGAAAGCCTTTGGTAAACAAATGCTAAGACAGAATTATAAGTGCAAGAGATTCATTGTGGTTAAAATATGTGAAAGATAAGAAGAGAGGGAACAGGGGCAGACAGGGAAAACCTTTGTCCTACAATGGATATCTGAGACCTGATGAATAAGAGGGGCAAGGGATTGTGAAGGAATGCCCTTCAACTTAGGTGCATTGTTGAGGAAATCATGACCAGTGTGATAAGGTACTCCAGAACAAAGTTTGCTTCTACAGGATTTCTGCTTTGGGTAGAATTGGCCAAGCCTTAGCACCTCTATTGTGATCAGTTCTTTGACTGAAACTGCCTGAGGAGAGTGTGCCCTTGACTTATACACTACAGGGAATCTCAACGGTGCTTCAGCTAGAGGCTGTCAGCTGACTGTGTACTTCCCAGCAGGTTTTCTCTGAATGAAGATCTGAGTGGCCCACTTCATTTCAAATCAAGCCACATGATTTGAAAATGTAATTTAAAAATGATAATGTTTAAAATAATGAGAAAACCTATAGAAAAAAATCTAACAAAATATGTACAATCCATTTGTAAAAAAAATATGAAACATTATATAAAGACATAAGAGAAGTTTTGATAAAAATGGAGAAATAGACCATGTTCATGAATAAGACAAATCAATACAAGAAAATGTCAATTCTGCCTATTTTGATCTCTGAATTCAATGACATTACAATCACAACCTTCAATTATACTTTTCATAGAATGTAGTAATTCTAAAATTCACATGGACCTTTTGGGGGGTGTTTTTAGTGTCCAAAAATAAAGTAAGTAAAAGAAATAATGTAGCCCTGGCCGGTTTTGTTCAGTGGTTAGAACATCAGCCTATGAACTGGGGGGTCCCAGGTTCGATTCTGATCAAGGGCACATACCTGTGTTGCGGGCTCGATCCCCAGTGAGGGGCGTGCAGGAGGCAGCCAATCAATGATTCTCTCTCCTCATTGATGTTTCTATCTATCTCTCCCTTTCCCTTCCTCTCTGAAATCAATAAAAATATATATTTTTTTAAAAAGAAATAATGTGTGGGTACTCATTCTAGCAGATGATAGGATTTATTATAAAGACATGGTAATTAATCACCGGGAGTTATTGTTGCAGGGACAGACAAATAAACCCAGGAAATACAATAGGGAACCCCAAAACAAACATATGCATATGTGGAAATTTGGTATATGACAGACGCATCATTACAAACCAATAGGAAAAAGTAAACTAGTCTATAAATTGTGATGGGATAACTGAATATTTTAGCAATCTAGTGAATTGTGACTTGTGGGAAGAGACCCCCTCCCCCAAACTGGCTCTAAGTATCAATTAATTTATGCACAACTCCAGAACTTAATGGAAGTGCAACAGCCAACAGAGCCAGAGCAGATGTTGCATAAATCAGAATGGCTTTTTTATTTCCCACTTCCCCTAAGTTCATAAAGTATGAATACCTGCCAGAGATAACTCTCAGAGCAAAAACTGGCCTAATTCCTACCGTGTCACTGCCCTGTTCTACTCAAGCTTATATCACTAGTCCAGAGAAATTCATAAACAACCTCGTGCTTCTGTTTAAGGAACATTCACACAAAATATCAGACTGCTTTTGTACAGTTATATTCAACAGGAACAAAGTCAATCCTTTGTCTAGTGAGAGGAGAGAGAATCGTTGCCCATATCAATAATTTTGCCTCCATCTCTCCGGTGTACTGGAAGCCCGTTTCTCCACCCCCTAGCTATCATTTCATATCCTTTACCTCAGTGGGCTCTAACACTCCATTTTCTCTGTGGGTCTTGATCTCAAATTCTTTTCTCACAGTTATCTATGTAAAAATCCCAACCAAATATGATCAAAATGTTACAATATTGTTGAAACGTTAAGTTCCAGATGGAATTAAAATTTAAATGTGAGAAGCAAACTATAATTTCAAAATTACCTGTAGGAGCATATAAATGTGACTTTGGAACTGAGAAGATTTTAAAAGCTAGAAACAAAGAAACTGAATATGCAAAATATTGATACATTTTGACTAAATAAATATTTAAAAAATTTTAGACAACAACCAGACACCATTAGAAGAGTGAAAAGCTTAGAGTCAAGGTACAGACTGGGATGAGATATTTGCAATGCATGTAAATAAGAAAGTGTTAGCTTCCAGAATGTATAATGATGCCTAAAAATCATTAAATAACACAACTCAATAGCTACATGGGCGCAGAGTGTGAACAAGCAATTAACAGAAGAGGGAGTTCAAATAGCCAATACATTTTTTTAAATCCTCCATTTTGCTAGAAATCAGGAAAATAAAAATTTAGCCAACAATGAGACATGTCACAGCTATCTGGTTGGCAAAAATGGTGGCTTTTAATATTCTTTCTTAATGAGGATGTGGAGAAATAATAAATTGAATATACTACTCGTGGAAGTTTAGATTGATAACACTCATGTGGGAGGCAATCTAGCAGTGGTTAGAAAAGTTGAAGATGTCTATCCTACAACCCAGTGTTTCACTTCTAATTGTTTTCTAGTAAACAGTAGTGTCAGGAAGTGAACACTTTCACGTTTCCAAGCCATGTGACTTCCGGAACAAATGAAATGGACATGTTAGAAAGTGTCTCTTACCCCAGACCCACTGGCTCCTCACATTCCTAAGGTATGAGACTTGGAGCCATGTGCTTCCATTCAAGGTGCAATAAAATGTATCTCCCTTGGAGCCACTGAGACATACCAGGCTGAGGGCAAAAATCGCCTGTGCAAGCTTCCAGACCCTCTTCCCTGCTGACAGTAAGCATGGAGGGCATGTGTTCACAGGGCAGAAGCCCAGCCTGGATTGCTGAATTGCTACATTAAAAACAAAACAAAAACACTTGCCTTGGAGAGACTGCTAATCTACCGTGGACGTTGTGTGCACGATGAATAAAATTTATGTGATAAGCCACTAGGATTTAAGGGTTGCTTATAACAAATGTCTAAGCTTAGTTTATTCTAATACAATAATGTTATTCATTTTTATTGACTTTTTCAGAGAATAAGCTCTTTGATTTATATGTTGAATACTAGAAGCCCGATGCACGAAATTCAGGCAAGGGGCTCGGCCCTCGCAGCAACCTCCCCCCACCCGCCGCCCCCCCGCCCCCGGCTTAGTCCAGAAGGTCATCCGGATGGTTGTTCTGCTGTTCAGTCTAATTATCATATTAGCTCTTTATTATATAGGACTAGAGGCCCAGTGTACGAAATTCGTGCAGGGGGGCTGGGGGGAAAAGGGTCCCTCAGCCCACCTGCACCCTCTCGCAATCCGGGACCGCTGGCTCCTAACCGCTCTCCTGCCTGCCTGCTTCATCGCCCCTAACCACTCTGCCTGCCTGCCTCATCACCCCTAACCACTCTGCCTGCCTGCCTGATCGCCCCTAACTGCCTCTGCCATGGCCCCCGCTGCCATGGCTTCATCCGGAAAGACATCCGGAAGGTTGTTCAGCTGTCCAGTCTAATTAGCATATTATGCTTTTATCACTATAGATCAGTGATGGCGAACCTTTTGAGCTCGGTGTGTCAGCATTTTGAAAAACCCTAACTTAACTCTGGTGTCATGTCACATATAGAAATTTTTTGATATTTGCAACCATAGTAAAACAAAGATTTATATTTTTTATATTTATTTTATATATTTAAATGCCATTTAACAAAGAAAAATCAACCAAAAAAATGAGTTCGCGTGTCACCTCTGACACACATGTCATAGGTTCGCCATCACTGCTATAGATAGCAGTTTTGTTTTTTTATATCAACAGTTTCTGCTTTTCCTTCATTTCCTTTCTGCTTCCCTTAGATTTAATATTGCATGTTTTTCTAATCTACTGAGTTTGATTAATATATTTTATTTTTATTAATATAAATATTTAGGGCTAAGATTTTTTCTCTTAGTAATACTTTAATTTTTATCTGATAAGTAGCACTTATATAATTGTAATTTTTAAAACATTTTTTTTCCTTTTATATCAGTTGTTTAGGAAAGAATTGTATTTTACTTTAGAGGTTGGTAATTTTTTTCTTTCTGTTTTTGTTGTTAATTTCAACTTTTGTGTTATTGTGATCAGGGAATATTTTTTGCTTCTTTCATCCATACCAAAGTGAGTCAGACTTGCGTATCATATTGTACAAATCTTCTAGAGCCCTACTTTTTCCTTTCCTGCTTGTTCTCATTTGACATGATAGAAGATTGACGCGAACAATTATAGGTTGTTACTTTCAGGAACACACAAAACAAATGCCAAAATTTACTATATGTTGGGTCATAGAATAAATTTTAAAGAAATGAAATCACTCAGAGTATGCAAGAGTAAAAAGATAACCACAAGATACCCTTGTGTTTGGGAATTTAGCAACATAAGTTTAAATAGACAATGAGTTAAAAAAGCAATTACAATAGAAATTATAAAATATTCCAAACCAAATAATAAATAAAATACAAGCAAATTTGTGAAATGTATCTAAAGCTAGGCATGAGGGAATTTATAACAGTAAATGCATACATTCTGTTTATTCCTGTGGATATGTGAAAAGGTGATCAATCTTATTAGTTGTCAAAAAATGCAAATTGAAACCACAATGAGATATTTAGTTATATCTCATAAAAAAGAATGAAAATATCAAGTATTGTGAGGATGTAGTGCAACTAAAACCTTTATATACTGCTGGTACTGCTGTAAATTTATACAACCAGTTTTGAAAATGGAAGCTTTAACTACTTACCACATATCCTATAATCCAGTAACTTTACTCCTAGATAAATATCCAAAGAAATATATACATATGTGTGTCAAAAGTCATGTACAAGAATGTTCATAGCAATGTTATTTGTAATTGCCAAATCCATGAAATAGCTCAGCTATCCATCAGTAGAGTGGATACATAAATTGATTATATTTATACAAAATATAGCAATAAAAATTAATGAAGTACTACTATGTGCAATGATACTGATGAATCACTCACATAAATATAATGTTGGGCAGAAAAAGCCAGACATGAAAACTACATGATGCATGATTCAATTTATATAAAATTCAAACACAGGCTAAGTACATCTATGGGGTTGGGAGTTAAAATAGCATCTACCTTTAGGGAGGAGAGTGGTGCTAGCACATGGGAGTGGGCACAAAAAGCACTTGTGGAGGGTTGATCATGTTCTTGATCTATATGGTCGTTTATACTGTGATTTTTTTCTTGAGCTGAAAACCTATAATTTGTATTCTTTATGTTATGAATTTTATATTTCTTAAAAATGTTAAACAACTGAATTGGAAATTACTATTTAGTCATTTTGCCATACATGTCCGATTTGAGTTGCAGAAACAGACACCAGAGAATGCTTTAGGCAAAAATAAATAAAATAAAATAAAATAAAACAAAACAAAATAAAATAAAGAAACAGTTCAAATTTGCAAACTTCATTAGCTCTCATTAGAAGCCTGAACTTATGTTTTGAAAAAAGAACGATCACTTCCATAATTTAGGGCTCTGAAGAGTTTTTACTCACAACACTTCTAACACTGAATGAGGGATCTAACTTTCTTGGCTCTTTCCCCACTCCTGCATCCCACAACATCTTTGCTCTAGCTACAAAATTTATTAAGAATCAAACATTGCTCATGCTTTGATCAGTCTGCCTTGTCAAAACCACCTCGTCTTTCCCCTGAAAAATAAAATATATTCCTAACTAGTCTCTCTTCTTCTGTCTGTGCCCCCAGGTCTAGTCTCCACAAAGAAGCCAGAGGGATCCCATTAAAGGTAAATTAGATAAAGTTATGCTTCTTTTCAAAACATTCTAGCCGGTTTGGCTCTGTGGATAGAGCATCGACCTGCAGACTGAGGGGTCCCGGGTTCGATTCAGGTCAAGGGCACATGCCCGGGTTGCGGGGTCGATCCCCAGGAGGTGGCGTGCAGAGGCAGCCAATCCATGATTCTCTCTCATCATTGATCTCCCCTCTCCCTTCCTCTCTGAAGTCAATAAAAAATGTATTTAGAAACAAAACAACAACAACAAACATTCCAGTGGATTCCCATTCACTGAGAGTCAAATTTGAAAACTTCACTTTCAGTGGTTCTCAACCTTCTGGCCCTTTAAATACAGTTCCTCATGTTGTGACCCAACCATGAAATTATTTTCGTTGCTACTTCATAACTGTAATGTTGCAACTGTGATGAATCGTCATGGAAATATCTGATATGCAGGATGGTCTTAGGCGACCCCTGTGAAAGGGTCGTTCGACCGCCAAAGGGGTCGCGACCCGCAGGTTGAGAACTGGTGCTTTAAACCAACAAGACCCTACAAGATCTGACTCCATCTCTTACCCCTGTACTCACTAACCATTCCAGTCACACTGCTCTCCTTTCTACTTTACTCACATCCTTAGCTTGGTTCTTCCTCAGACCTTTAAACTTGATGTCCGTCTATCTTGGAATTATCTGTCTACACATGGCGGCTTCTAGACCTGGGGCAGGAAAGTGAAAAGCGAGCCTAAGACCATCTCAGTGTACTAGAAAACTAGAAAACGCTCACAGACTAATCGGATCATGTCAAAAAGATACATAAGCTGGCTTGAAAGGGCCTCTACTGGCCAAAAGTGGGACAATTTGAGTATCAAAAACGTAATAACAGTAATTTACTTTAGCAAAAAGAGCAAGTAAAATCTATGAGTCCGAAATAAAATGAAGAGTGAGAAAGAGACTCTGAAAAGTATGCCAACTACTGAGTGTAAAAGGAATGATAAATTATAAAACCACCCCTTTGCAATCCTGAGTGTAACATATAATTCAGGAAGGGTCATCAGTAGATTCTAAGACTATGAGACAAAAGCTGGTGTTAGGCAGTGGTTCTCAACCTTCCTCACGCCGCGACCCTTTAAATACAGTTCCTCATGTGGTGGTGACCCCCAACCATAACATTATTTTTGTTGCTACCTCATAACTGTAATCTTGCTACTGTTATGAATCGTCATGTAAATATCTGATAGGCAGGATGCGTTTTCATTGTTACAAATGGAACATAATTAAAACATAGTGATTCATCACAAAAACAATATGTAATTATATATGTGTTTTCCGATGGTCTTAGGCGACCCCTGTGAAAGGGTCGTTTGACCCCCAAAGGGGTCGTGACCCACAGGTTGAGAACCGCTGGCCTAGACTTATGAACTTCTTGATATCAAGCAACATGAAGCGCACAGCATCACTTAAACATCTAAATCTTTGTCTGTATCATAGACTGGAAGAGGACAAGGTAAATTATACCATGAAGAAACAACTGGACAGAGCAAGCATGTGGGAAATGCTATAGACAGCTGGCCTCGACTCTTCGTTAGAGGAGTTTATGGAGAGGATATGAGTGCAGGTTGACCCATGAGCTGGACCTGGCAATCAGACACTCCTCAAAGCTCCCTGTCTTTGGAATGTACATTATGTCCACCATTTTCACACCAGAAGCTCTGACAAGGACCTAGCTTCAATGTGTTATTGAGAATATCTGGATGATATACATGACTGAACCCAGTTAAGTCCTTTACATAATGTATGAGGGGAAAATCCTTTCCTCTACCCTGTCAAGGTTCAGTATCTGAGGGTCTGTGAATTAAATGAAAAAAAGACATATTAGCAAGAAAAAAATTATCTGTGCGAGGTGGCACACATGCAGGAGTACTCAGTACACACATGCAGGAGTACTCAGTGCTGAGTAACTCAAAGGGGTGGTTATCACTGGAGCTTATTCAGCACTTTAGTAGGGGAAGGGGAGGGCAAGGCAAGGTTCTTATGTGAGAACAAATGACTTTTGGAAGATGTAAGGGTCCCATAGGAGAATAGATGGGAGATATGATAGTCTGGTGACAAGGTCTGTTTCTTGTCTCCCGTTCCTGGGGAAGGAATTAGGACAATTGAGTTCTTTTGATTTCTTTTGGGAGGTTCTACTTGTAGGTACATAAGGGAAGATGAGAAGCCTTCTTTCTGCATCGGTTGATTCTCAATTGCCTTCAGATCCAAATAATTGTTACACCAAAGTGGCATATTTTGGGGTGGCATAGTAGTATCCCCTTCAATTAAAAAAAACACTCCTAAATGTAGGGATTTTAAATAACAACAAAATATTATTTCTCACAATGCTGTGGGTTTGCAGGGCCATCTCTCTGTTGGTTTCACTTGTGCTTACTCATATACGGATGGAAGCTAGAGCATTGGTTGGGCTTCAAAGTTGGTTCTGGCAATCAGTTAGGGCATCTTAGTTCTCACCCTCAAATGGAATAGGTCAGCTCCCTTATGTGACAGTCTCATTGCAGCATGCTAAGAAAGTAATCATGGAAACTATAAGGTCTCTTAAGGCTTACGTCGGCAACCGGCACAGGGTCATTTGCACTGTATCCTATCAGTTAAAGCAAGTTCAAAGGTCACTCCAGACTTGTGCAAAGGGGAAAATACTCCATCTCTCGATAGGAGGAGTTCGAAAATTTACATTACAAAAGAGCAGAAGAGAACATGTTATGACCATTTTTGACAATCTACCATGCCCCTCCAAGACACTGTCCAGTTTCGGAGAAAATTGACCATTTGTCATTTTTAGTTTAATTAATTAATAAACATTATTAAGAAAGCCTAGTTAAATGACATTTTCTTTCTGATTTATTTCAGGTATATATTAGTACCCCTTAATAAGTGGTATTACCAACATCGACAAATTCTGGTTAAGTCAGGGATATTGTGTAGCTCTCAGAAATTCCAGATGGGGCTGGGGCAAAGCCCTATCTGAGTGTCGTCTTGATACCCAACACCTGCAAATGGGCTTTGAGAATCCTAAAGGAGGTACCAAAACATGAATAAGGAGATGGGAAGAATTACATGTTCTAGAATTGTCATGTGTACAAAGGAGAAGGTAAGGGAATGAGAAGATATGAAGTGAGTCCTAGGAGTTGCATGTTCAGATACCTGGGAGACTTTGTGCAACCCACCCAACCTCCTGGCTTCTCTCAGCACTTTAACAATCAGAGCCACTTTGTTATTAATATCCACTGCAAAACCTGTGGACTTTGTCTCTAACTGCTATTTACTTAAACCTCAAGTAGGAGAGCACTGGTGAGAGAACTTTTACTGCAGTTTGCAACAAAAGTGTTCAAGAGACAATAGAAAATTATTCTATCTCTCAGGATCTCTTTTTTTTCTTTGTTTGCCTTGCTTTGATATGAATAGAAATGCCTCTAGTGTTTTCCCTTAAAGGCAGGGATTTTTTTCTCCTTTATTCATTGTTATATCTATAAAGCCAAAGAAAGTAGACATGGACGATGCTTAATTTGTTGAATGAATGAATTGATGAATACAACAAAGATTCAGATTTGAAAAGTTTGAAAATATGAGTATTCATATGAGTTCATATGATGTCTTGATTTAAGATATTAGGACATTTATCGACCCAAGCCATTATGCTCAATTAATATTTGACAAAGGAGGCAAGAGCACACAATGGAGTCAAGACAGTCTCTTCAATAAATGGTGTTGGGATAATTGGACAGGTACATGCAAAAAAATGAAACTAAACCACCAACTTACACCATACAAAAGAATAAACTAAAAATGAATAAAAGACTTAAATGAAAGTCATGAAACCATAAAAATCTTAGAAGAATCCATAGGCACCAAATTTCAGACATCTCTCATAGCAATATGTTTATGGATACATCTCCTAGAACAATGGAAACTAAGGAGAAAATAAGCAAATGGACTTACATCAAAATAAAAAGCTTCTGCACAGCAAAAAAAAAAAAAAAAAAAAAAAAAAAAAAAAAAAAAAAAGGAACTCATACAACTTAACAAAGGAAGACAAACAACCCAATTAAAGAATGGGCAAAGGACCTAGACACTTCTCCAAAGAGGACATAAGGAAGGCCAAGAGACATATGAAAACATGCTCAAAGTCACATCATCTGAGAGATGCAAATCAAAACAACAATGAGGTACCATCTCACACCTGTCAGAGTGGCTATCATCAACACAGCAACCAATGACAAGAGTTGGTGAGATTGTGGAGAAAAAGGAACCCTAGTACCCTGCTGGTGGGAATGCAGACTGATGCAGCCACTATGGAAAACAGTATGGAGTTTCCTCAAAAAATTAAAAACAGAACTTCCATTTGACCCAATGATTCCACTTCTAGGAATATTTCCTAAGAATCCTTTATTCTTAATGCTCTGGAACAATATGTAGAGCATTGGTATTATCTTTAAGGGTTTGATCTTTCTGGCCAGGTAGCTCCTGCATGATTTTCTCTATTTCTTTAATGGAAATTTGTCTAACTCCAGTGGAGTGAATTTTGGTAATATGTATTTTCCCAGGAAATTACCCATTTGCTCTAGATTTTCAAATTCATTTATGTATATGTCTTCAAAGTGGTCTCATGATTTAAAAATAGTCTTCTGTTTCAATGATTGTTTGCTTCTTGTCACTTCTTATTTTATATATTTGTGCCATACTTTTGCTTTTGAACAAGTTAGCTAGTGATGTGTCTGTTTTATTATTTTTCTTTAAAAATATGATTTTGAATTATTAATGTGTTCTATTGCTTTCTGTTCTCAATCTTTGTTTTTAGGTTCATTGTTTCCTGTTTCAACCTATGCTTTTATCTTTATACTTTGTTTGCTAGTCCTTTTTGTTTATTTTGTTTATTTTATCATTTTCCTAATTTGTTTCTAAACCTATGAATTTTCCTGTGATCGTTGCTTTAATTGTATTCTGTAGATTCTAATATGTACTGTTTTCATTATCTTCTTTGTTATAGATTCTATAATTTCAATCTGTGTTTCCCTTGCAACCATGAGTTGTTTAATAGAAAGATTTTTTTTATTTCCAGGTGGAAGAACTAATTTGTTTTGTTTATTTGCTTATTTGTTTTCATTAGTAATTTCCAGTTTTATTGTATCATAATCACATATGTTATTTGTAATATTTCTACAAAACATAAATTACTGATGTTTTTCTTATGACCTAATATATGATCAAATTTTGTCAATGTGCCATGGATGCTTGAGTAGAAGGTATATCAGGATGTTTAGTTCTATATACATCTGTAACATCTGTGTTATAAGTTATGTTGTTTAGGTATTCTAGCTCCTTATATATTTTTGTCCATTTGATATGTCTTATACAGAGAGTATTACAGTAACATCTTTATTATTAGTGTTTGTCTACATGTTTCCTTGCATATCCTGTGGTTTTTGTTTCTAAAATGTAGTTGCTGTGTACTTTAGTGCATAAATGTCCATATTCACTTTATCTTGATGTTGTATGATGAATTTTAGCACACAAAAATGTACTACTTTGTTACATTTAATACTTTTGGGCAGTTTTCTTTTTGTTTGCATTTGTTTAGTATACTTTCTTATTCCTCAGTTTTGGCTTTATAAATCACTTAGTTTTATTTATTTTAAAATATATTTTATTGATTTTTTACAGAGAGGAAGGGAGAAGGATAGGGAGTTAGAAACATCAATAAGAGAAACATTGATTAGCTGCCTCCTGCACACCCCCTACTGGGGATGTGCCCACAACCAAGGTACATGCCCTTGACCGGAATCGAACCTGGGACCCTTCAGTCCGCAGGCTGACGCTCTATCCATTGAGCCAAACCAGTTAGGGCTAAATCACTTAGTTTTAGATGTATCCCATGTCCAAAGAATATAGTTGGATTGTGTTTTGTGAGAAAATTAAAAACACTTTTCTTTTAATAACTGACTGTGTTAGTTATTGGTTAACAAACAAGTAATTCTACAAGGCTTAAAGCAAGTTGCTGGCCAGGGCTATAGTCATTCCAAGGTTTAACTGGGGCATGATTCACCCTCACGTTTTGCTAGTTGCTGTCAGACAGACCTCAGGTCCTTGCTGGTTTGTTGGAAATTTCAGTTCCTTGTTTATGACATGGTAGCTGTCCTCTTTCAGAACAAGTGATAGAAAGTGAGTGAGACAGAGGTCACAACCTTTTTGTCACTTAATCTTTGAAGTGACGTCCCTTTACGTTTACCATACACTAATCATTAGAATCTAGTCACAAGTTCAGCCTACACTACAGGGGCTTGAATACCAGAAGAAAGCAGGGATCTTTGGAAGCATCTTAGAGGCTGCCTACTGGTTCTCAATGACACACTTCAATTCCACATGCAAGGTGTCGTTTCAAAAATTCATAAACAGCCCTAACCGGTTTGGCTCAGTGGATAGAGCGTCGGCCTGCAGACTGAAAGGTCCCAGGTTCGATTCCGGCCAAGGGCATGTACCTTGGTTGCAGACACATCCCCAGTAGGTGGTGTGCAGAAGACAGCTGATCGATGTTTCTCTCTCATCGATGTTTCTAACTCTCTATCTCTCTACCTTCCTCTCTGAAAAAAATCAATAAAATATATTGAAAAAAATTCATAAACTATTACAGTAACAACTCAGAACCTCAGAATCTAAATCAGGTCCAGGTGCAGCTTCTTGGGTGTACCTGCTCTTGTTCTGTAGATGTAGAAAGGAGAAGCACTGCTTCACAGACATTCTGAAACCCAGCCAGGTAAGTGTGGGATGTTCCTCTATTAGCCTTGGGTGCTCGGCTATATTTGCCTGACTTTTGAGTTCACCATCTGAGCATTTGCCACAGACTGGTTTCCTCCACCTTCTACCTACCATTAGACTTATGGGGATCCAAGAACCTCTTTCTTTATTTTCTCTCTGTTCTTCATGGTTCACACTGACAGTAATCTTGGTGATATCGTTTTATTATTGACTCTATGGGTCTTTTGTAAATTAGAGAATAGCCACACCTACAAATCTCTTTGAGATATTTTTTTTCTACTTTGTGCTTCTGCTGAGTGAGCTACAGGACAACATCCTTAAAGCTTAAATTTAGGCTTGGCTGTGTGGTTCAGTTGGTAGGAGCATCAGCCCATGCACAGAAAGGTGACGGGTTTGATTCCTGGTCAGCATACATACCCAGGTTGTGGGTTCAATCCCTGACTGGCCTGGGTGAGTGTGAGAGGCAACCAATCAATGTTTTATTCTCACAATGATGTTTCTCTCTCTCTCTCTCTCTCTCTCTATATATATATATATATATATATATATATATATGTGTGTGTGTGTGTGTGTGTGTGTGTGTGTGTGTCTCCTTTCCCTTCCTCTGTCTCTAAAAAAATCAATGAAAGCATGTCCTCAGGTGATAATTAAAAAAAAGAAAAAAAACATTTTCATTTAAAGTATCTATGAGGTACATGTTTAATCTCTTTAAAGGTGTTTGTGTGTGACTGAATATAACTCTAAAGATCTAAACAAAACCTTTGATATTTTTAAAAAATTAACAAAGAAGTTTGCAGTCATAACTTTGACTTCATTTTTAGACAATGTTTTTGGGGAGGTATGCTCTGGATATGATCTTTGATCGAGAGGCATTTTTAAGTTTTAACATTGTATGCCCCTTTGGAGGGGCTGAGAAGTTTTAAAGCCCTAAATCCTACCTCTTTTTTTAAACCATCTTTCCCTCAATTTATCTCTCTCTTCTCACATTTTATATCCATGTGCTGCTTAATGATGGGAATACGTTCTGAGAAATGTGTTGCGATGTGAACAAAAAAGGGACTCAGTAATAAATCTAACCAAAAGAAACATCGCAGGACTATAAAAACTTTATATTGACCTTAAGCAAACCCTGTCCATTGTTTTTGTGCATCTAGGTTAACATACCTTTATTTTTTATTTTTTTATTTTTTAGAAGATGGTAATCTTATTATTTTTTTTAATATATTTTATTGATTTTTTACAGAGAGGAAGGGAGAGAGATAGAGAGTTAGAAACATCAATGAGAGAGAAACATCGATCAGCTGCCTCCTGCACACCCTCTACTGGGGATGTGCCCGCAACCCAGGTACATGCCCTTGACCGGAATCGAACCTGGGACCTTTCAGTCTGCAGGCCGACGCTCTATCCACTGAGCCAAACTGGTTTTGGCGGTTAACATACCTTTAAAAGGTGTCTTTGATCCCTGGGAAGCATAGCATAACCACCCTCAAGAGAGCATGTAATCTTATTAACTCTTCTGTAATCTAATCATAGAAATTTCCCTGTCTTGCTTTCTCCTACGTTCATGTAAGCTTCCTTATGTTCCCTCCTTAACTCCAAATGCATAAAAGAAACTACAAATTGCCATTATGGGAAGCATTTTTCTCAGTCTGTTGAGATCTTGCTTCTAGGCATGATGTCTATTTGGCTGAAATAAACTCATAAAATTCTTTACAGGTTTAGACATTTCTTAATAGATGATTTCATCATTCTGCAAGTATCATAGAGTGTATTTACACAAACTTAGATCGTCTAGTCTAGTACACACCTAGGCTATATGTACAGCTTATTGTTCTGTATGGGAGGAAAAATAATTTTCTCTCTACCTTTCTGGGTTCTTGGCTGAGACATCCATGTAATAAAAGATTAACAGGAAAAAAACAAACAAAAGTTGAATAGCATGTATTCCTCCTGTATACATGGGAGAGATCCAGGAAAACGGAGTAACTTATAAAAATGGCTGAAGCCACTGCCTTAAATACCATCTTCAGCTTAACACTTAAAAAAATGCTGGGAATACGGAGAGTCAGTTACAGGAGGTGACCAGGAAAAGCAGTGTAAACAAGGGTAAGGTTGTTATGCTGAATTAAGTTTCTCTTCTGCATTAATAAGAGTTTCTAGAAAGATGGTCCTTCTCCTCTTCCTGGTACAGCCAAGGAGAGACCCTTACAAATGGAGATTTACTTTATCCACATAAATGTCTTTCACAAAGGGTAACTCACTTCTACTTGGTTTTCAGAACTTCTCTCATGTTTGCTCTTTCTTAAAATTAACCAGCCTAAAATAATCCTATGCCAAATAGACATATTTGGGGTTGACAAATTATGTTCCCCTGCAGATCTTAGACTACAAACCTCTAGAGTGTGTTATTGTACTGTACACTGTAGGCAACTGTAACATGATGGTATTTGTGTAATGCATTGTGCTATGACTTGAGGATGACTACAATGACATTAAGAATTAGAAATTTTTCAGCTCCTTTATAACCTTACTAGAGGTCTGTTGCACAAAGAGATTCGTGCAATAGGCCTTCCCTTCCCTTGGCTGCTGGCACCCAGGCCTTCGCTCTGGCTGGGCTCTGGCCAGAGGCGCCCCCCCCCCCCAAGCCGTCAGGCCTCGCAGCTCCACTGATCCCGGGGTGGGAGGCCTTGAGGCTCCGCTGATCTTGGGGCCATGAGGCCTCGCTGCTCGGCCAGCTTCAGGGCCGTTTGGCTTCGCTCCACCGCTTGGAGCCTACATATGCAAATTAAACACCATCTTTGTTGGCGCTAATTTGCATATCACCCTGATTAGCCAATGGGAAGCGTAGTGAAGGTACGGTCAATTACCCTTTTTTGTCTTTTATTAGATAGGATGGGACTATGTTCATATATGCAGTCTTTCATTTAATAAAATGTCGTTATGCAACTATGACTGTATTATAAACAGTAAGAAGCAATCAGGTGGCATCTTCAAAATGTTGCTTAGAAATAGCCTTAGATCATCCAGTTCATTGGCCACATTTTCTACTTTCAACATATCTTCAGATAACAGCTAGATTCTGCCACTTCATCACAAGAATCTCCTTTCTTCGTTTCTAATACATTTTTTTTCTCTTTCTCTGGAGCTCTCGCTAGCATCTTCTTCAAAGCCCAACATTTTATAGTGTGTTAAGGGATTTTAAACACTAACACTCTTCTCAAAGTTTGTTGCCCAGTTTCAATGCCATGCCCATATTTTAGTTATTTATTATGGCAGTACCAGATTTCCAAGTAAAAAAATAATCTGTACCCACTACATATCCCTATGTAACAAATAAACCCACAAACCAGTGGCGTAAAACCACAAACATTTTCTTTTGTCACAAAATATAGATATTTTATTCCAGCTCTGGGAAACGAAAAAAGAGGATAGGGAATGCATCCTTCCACAGACCATTCTAATTTAGCTGACATTAATTAGAAAAAGCTAAAGCAAATATATGTGTGTATGAGTATTTATATATACACATACATTTTTTAAATCTTACTCTCATAACTGTTCACATATTTATTCTATTTTTATTAACACTCTTAGATGTCATCAAATGCATCATAATACTACTATCTCTGCCTGTTCACCAATCTTTTAATATTGCTTGGATTGTATTTGCTGTGTGTGTTTTAGTTAGCTATGTGGTTGGTCAAACTGTCCATTAGAAGATGTAAGGGTAACCTTGTTTTAAGTTATGCTTTATGTATCACCATTACCCATTACATGATTTTTTTTATCATTATTTGGAACCTCACACATCTCATGGTCTCCACGGAGACTATCTCAGTTTCTAGAGCTGTATATATCCACATCTTCGGCAAGGGACTGCCCATGATCCATGAGCTTCAGGTCATGCATAAATCGTGTAGCCCCTGGGGTAGATTCTGATTTGGTCTTAGTTTCAGATCCAACTTCTGTTGGCAAAGCTGCTGGGTGTTTTCAGCTCATTAGCTGTTTTTGCAGGGATTTCTATTTCATCAGAGCTTCCTACCTTTTTAGTCCATTTAAATTCGACCTTAGGTCTTAGTTTTTATGATTGTTTTGTCCACGGTGATTTAACTGTTTTGTAAATCTGCTGGCCCTTTCCTGGTGACCTTTACAATTATTATGGACTGAACTGGGTAACAAACAGTGGCTCTTGAAGGGGGCAGTCCCAATGGATAAACAATTTTCTTCAATCGAGAACCTTGTCTTGCTGAAACCAAGCCTGCCAATCCTGAAACTCTAATCACTCCAATTTTCGGAAGAAAATCTCACGGTGGCTTATTCAGGTAAACATATTCGTCTACCTTTTCCAAATTGGACTATATCCATTATCTCATTCTTCACAAAGATCTAAATATCCTTGCACCAGACAATGTAATGACCATTTCTGGTGCTGATGGAGGCAGAGCCTATTTGTAAATTACCAGGCTGCTCTTCATGATATTTAGACAGGAGAGGTGGTGAAATATACATGGGGAGCTGCTCTGGTTTCCCTAGCTGCTTTTTTCAAAAATACATTTTTACTGATTTCAGAGAGGAAGGAAGAGGGAGAGAGATAGAAACATCAATGATGAGAGAGAATCCTGCACGTCCCCCACTGGGGATCGAGCCCACAACCCAGGCATGTGCCCTTGACTGGAATCAAATCCAGGACCCTTCAGTCTGCAGGCCGTCACTCTATCCACTGAGCCAAACCAGCTAGGGCCTACCTGCTTTTTTTATTTCTCTTCTTTGGCTGCGTGCACACTTAGAGATGCAAACATCAGACTCGCAGGCCGGGTTGTCAGCTTTCCCATCTCTGTTCCTCTTTATGAAATGTGTCTTTCTCCTCTGGCTGCTTTCACTATTTTTCTCTCAAATTTTCCGCAGTGTGGAAATGATGTGTACAGGGGCGTAGGATGTGTCTGTGTACATGGTATTTATTCTACATGGGGTTCTAGCCACTTCTTCGAGCTCTGATTTGATGTATGTCATTATTTTTCAGAAAATTCTCAGTCATGGTTTCTTCAAATATTTCCTCTGCCCCTTATGGCCACCATGTCTGTGACCTCTCCGCCTCAGAGCAAAACACAAACATTTCTCTTTAAATCTCACAAGATCTGTGGGATAGAAATCCTGGCATGTTCAAGCTGGGTACCTCTAGCTCAAGGTTTTCCACAGGCTGTAATAAAGTTGTGAATGGGTTTAAATCACTGCAGTAAGTAGCCTCTGCTGCCATGAATATTATTCTTACTTTTTTTGTCATTCATTTTTACTACTTGCTCTCTGATCCATTTTAATTTTTATCTCCTTTGATTATCTTGGTTGTTTTCTTGTCTTTCTTTAATACCCCTTATTAAATTTCACTTGAATCTATTTTTCCTTGGGTATACTTTATTTCTAACATATTTTTGCCTATTTAAAATACTTTCCTAAACAAATCAACTCTTTTTATATCTTCCTTTTTTTTTTTTACTATTTCCTTTCTTAGTTTTTAAAATTAATTTCTTACAAGGTGGTTTTTCATATCCTCAAATGTATATTGGATTATATTTAATTTTTACAGTTCTCTTCTGCTTTATGGTTGTTTTTCCTATAGGAACTTTGCCTCAAATGTGTGAAATTTTCTCATATGTGTGACAGTTTATTTTCTGATTGTTTTAGAATAGTTCTATGTGGATTTGCTGATTTTCCTGTTGTTCATTTCTTTGTGGTGAAGAAAAACAGCGTTTTCCACCCCAAAATATGCTTTTTAAAAAAAATACTGATTATTTTAAGCTGGTTATTTTTAAGAAATGTAGGACTCGAGGAAAAAACTTGGACCTTCCCCCTAACTTCCTAAAATAACTTAGATAGAGGACCTGTTCCAGGAAGGAAGCTATCAGAGATAACTATAATTTTATATGAACTAGATATGAGAGAAAGGAATCCAGTAAGGCTTTGATCAATGTCTTCTCTGTGTCCTATTCTTAAAGATGACCCAGCAAACATTTGCTGAAGTCTTTCTCTCAACATAACAAAGTCCAGACACTTTAAGCAGATTTCTTTGTTTGTGTTGGTGGGGGGTTGAAAAGCTGTGTGTTCTCTGGTTTAATGATTCTCCTCTAACCTGTAGAACCCTATAGTTCCCTCTTTAGCTTTATTTTTCCTTTATACCACCTAAGCGCCAAGTGGAGTTTCTCTCCTTTATTGACTTTTTTTTTCTCTTCTAGAGGCTACGTGTTTCAAATACTGCCTCCCTTAAACCATACATTTTGATAACCCTTTACTGCATGTTTAGTGACTTTGTTTTGCCTACTTTGTTTTTTTTTTTAATCTATAATCAAAGATATCACAGAGTTGTTGTGGAACAAGATCAAGTAAAAAAGTACCTGATGATACTTATTGTCCTGTCCATCCTCAGTTAACACTTACCTAACACACCACACACACACACACACACACACACACACACACACACAGACACACCCCTCTGCGTTAGTAACCTACACAGCTTTCTTTCTCACCTCATGCAATCCTAAGCATTTGGTAATTACACTAAACCTATTTATGTGTAAATTTTTCTAAGTAACCTATCATCATCTTTTTTCTTGTAAAAAGAAGTGTTTCACAACCCATTTCTTTTCTTTTAATATATTTTTATTGATTTTAGAAAGGAAGGGAGAAGGAGAGAGAGAAATAGAAACATCAGTGATGAGAGAGAATCATTGATCGGCTGCCTCCTGCATGCTCCCTACTGGGGATTGATCCCACAACCCGAACATGTGCCCTTGACCAGAATCAAACCCGGGACCCTTCAGTCCACAGGTCAACGCTCTATCCACTGAGCCAAACCAGCTAGGGCTCACACCCCATTTCTTAAGATCTAGCTTTAGAAAAACCCCTTTCACATTTTTTTTACTTTTATAAAAAAATGCAGAATCTAAAATGTTAGTGAATATTTTTTTTCATATAGGTGGGCAGCCTATGCTCATGTAAGCATCTAAAAAGCTAGATCTGAAAGCCTACTTTTACATTGAAATTATATTATTCTTATTAGTAATAGTAATAAAACAATCACTAACACATACTGAGAAATTACTACATGTTCCTCACTATTTTAAATACTTTAAAGTTATCAACTCATTTAATCCATCATCACAATGACACTATGAGGCAGGTATTATTATCTTCATCCTATATAATAAAAGCCTAATATGCAAAATGACCAAACAGTGGAATGACTGGTGGAACGACTGGTCGCTATGATGCGCGCTGACCACCAGGGGGCAAACACAATGCAGGAGCTGCCTCCAGCCCACAGGCCCCAGGCCAGCCAACATGGGTGACAGCAGGGGCCCCCAATCGCCCCACCGGTCACCCCACAGATTGGCTATGATCGCCAACCAGGTCTAGGGACCCTACCCATGCATAAATTTTGTGCATCTGGCCTCTAGTTATATAAATAAGCAAATAAATTAAGTAACTTTCTAGTGGTAACACAGCTAGTAAATGGTTTAACCAGTGTTTGAACCTAATGAAAAAGATGTCATGAGTTAGACAAATGGTAACATAGTATTTATGGACGTGAACTCCTCTTCAAGCTAAACATTTCTAAGAAAAAGAAAATCTCAAGCAAATAAGATTTTTTTAAAACTAGAGGCCCGATGCAAGAAATTCGTGCAAGGGTAGGCCTTCCTTCCCCCAGCTGCTGGCACCAGCTTCCCTCTGGCACCCAGGACCTGGGCTTCCCTTCCGGCCCCCACTTCGTCCAGAAGGTCGTCTGGTCTAATTAGCATATTACACTTTTGTTATTATAGATACAATACAAAATGATATTGAACATAAACTGTAACTGAAAAATAAACTTTTTAAATTAAAAAACTACAACAGATTTGAACTATTTACTTCCCTGGGAAAAGTAGCATTGCAAACTGCAAAGGCAGAGTCAATGCTCAAAAGCAGAAGATTAGAAGAGAGAAGAAGGACAGGCCTGAGCATGGGCTGGGGAAATTCCAACCTTAGATAACAGATGGATTTTCATGTCTGTCCGTCCTCAAAGGAGAGCTCAGCCCCTGCCTGTGATGTCTGAAACAAAAAGCTTCAAGGCAATCAGTGAAGATGCTTTTATTTTTTACAGCAGTTCTCTTTGGGATTCTTTGATTTGGAAAACAAATGAAGCAAAATGAAGTTAATGACTCTTTCAAGTCCTTCCATCAAAGGCTCCCAAATTATATCCATTGTATCCATGGAAAGTGCCCCGGTAGGAAAACCAGTTGCTCTGGGACACAGCAATGGAGAAAGGGAGGAAGGGAGGAAGGAGAGACTCAGGTTAAGTGGACCCTAAAGATGGCACAAAGCTGCTGGTTCCAACCGCGGAAAATTCAGCTTCTGTCCCCCACTTCCCTCCTTAAAGGCCAGAGGTAATCAGAGCATGGACACCAGCAACTGAAACACCCATATTAGGAAAGCAGTGCTCCATCCTTATTATTAGATTTGAAAAAAAAAGTGAAATGTTATGGACATTCATTAGAACCCCAGGCATACCTGACTTTTGTGTTATTGGGTGCAATTAGCAATGAAATCCTTGGCTTTTTTTCTGTTTTTACCGAAGAAGTTCACGTTAATGATTTTCTCAGAAATCATTAGGTTCAAAATCCCAGACTGTGCCGGGAACATAGTTACTAAGGAAAAATAAACCTCAAGCAGATTAGATTACTTTAGAAATACTCACCAAGAAGCTTGAAAGCTCCTATTACCTGGAGAAAAGAAGATCTGTATTGCCTTTGTCAGCTACGGTTGCCCTTCTTACTGTGAAAGGTATTGGCTATACTAGAATCATCTCAGATATTGAGAAATTATAAAGGCCTGTTAGAAATATCTGAATATAATCAAAATCTTATTAAAAAAATGAACAAAATATCGTACACTTTTCTGCATGGGAACAAGAGCTTGACAAATAGATGTCTTTTCCCAGAGATGCCAAACACATTTCAGAGGTGATTAGGGAGAGCATGAAGGGAAAGGGTTTGTAGAAATTATTTCAAATGAGGTAAACAGAGAGGCAGGCATGCACATCTTTTGGTATGTCAGGGTGGTGAAAGGACAGTTTTATTTTTTTTCCTTTTCGCTTCCCCACACCATAATATTAATTGAATTCTGTGATTTGAGGACCAAACCTTTCATTAGCTACACTACACATCTGTCACATCGCCTCACTTTATTTTTTATTTTTTTATTTTATTGATTTTTTTTACAGAGAGGAAGGAAGAGGGATAGAGAGTTAGAAACATCGATTGAGAGAAAAACATCGATCAGCTGCCTCCTGCACACCCCCCACTGGGGATGTGCCCACAATCAAGGTACATGCCCTTGACTGGAATCGAACCCAGGACCCTTGAGTCTGCAGGCCGAGGCTCTATCCACTGAGCCAAACTGGTTATGGCATCGCCTCACTTTTTAAAAAAACATTTCTTTATTGGTTAAGGTATTACAAATGTCTCCTCATCCCCCCCATTAACTCCCATCCTCCCCCCCACTCATGCTCTCATCCCCCTGTTGTCCGTGTCCATTGGTTTGGCTTATATGCATGCATACAAGTCCTTTGGTTGATCTCTCCTCCTTATCCCCTCCCTCCCCTACTTTCCCTCTGGGGATTGATAGTCTGATCGCTGTTTCTCTGTCTTTGGATCTGTCCCTGTTCATCAGTCTATGTTGTTCTCTATATTCCACAAATGAGTGAGATCATGTGGTATTTATCTTTCACTGACTGGCTTATTTCGCTTAGCATAATGCTCTCCAGTTGCATCCATGCTGTTGCAAATGGTAAGAATTCCTTCTTTTTTACCGCAGCGTAGTATTCCATGGTGTAGATGTACCACAGTTTTCTAATCCACTCATCTGCTGATGGGCACTTAGGCTATTTCTAAATCTTAGCTGTGGTGAATTGTGCTGCTATGAACATAGGGGTGCATAGATCCTTTCTGATTGGTGTTTCTGGCTTCTTGGGATACATTCCTAGAAGTGGGATCACTGGGTCAAATGGGAGTTCCATTACATCGCCTCACTTTACATGCACACTTAGAACTGCCTGTAAATAACAGGTTTTAATGATGCTGTAAGCCCCTTAAAGCCGCTCTCCTCCTACTTTATCATCAAGGCATGGCAATGTGTTCAAGCTCCAGTGGCCATCAGATTTGTGAAGGTCCTGCTAGCCCAGCTTGCCTTCCAGGTGCCCTGACTCTACAGAAGAAGGAAGGAAAGGTTTGAACAGCTAATAAAGTGCACCCTTCATCCAGTGAACCACATTCATTGAATTTGAGGGGTTAACATACCCAGAAAATGAACAAGAATGAGGTTGGAAGACAGCAGTCATTTCCCACATTCCCTGGGATGGTCCTGTCTGGGATGGTCCTTTTTCTGGAGTCCTGAGACAGCCGGATATCTGGCTTACTAGTTATTCCTTCCATCCTTTTGTCCTGATTGTTTCGAGAATATTTGTTTATGACCAAACTTAAAAGAGCAGATTGCAGTACAGACACACGACCCCTTTGTGTGCCATATCTTTGAGTAGAGAACTTCAAATTCCCTTGTCAGAAAACAAGCATTCACTGATGGAGATTGTAAAAAGGAAGACGTGATGAGAAACCCAACCCACACCCAGAATTCGGTGAAGGTCACTTGGAGATGATGACAGGAAGGAAATGAAGCTGTGTATTTGGGAACCAAATGAATACATGAATCTCTAAAGAATGCAGGCTGACCATACATATCCTTCTTATCGAATTAGAGTTTCTCACTCCTCTTGGAAGGATTGCCTTTCTGAGTGCTGACTCCGGGAAAGCTTGTTCCCCAGTCGGTTGTCCCTGACAGGTATAAATGTTACCTTTCATCATGTCCTGTCCACTGATGACAAAAAGAAACTAATTAAGCATAATTTCCAGGCTTTCCGAGTGAAGGTTCCCCTCAGTGGCCTGAGAATTACTTGCAGGCTTGGAATGGTGCCAACTGTGTGTTGGATCTGGGCAATGATCCTGCACTCATATAAATCCTGTAGTTAATGGTGAAATAATAGAGTCGCGATTCATGGCAAGCATATTTTTCTGTCCTGAAGAATGAAGTCTCTGCAGATGTTAGTGCATGCATCAGTGTTCGCAGCTATTGTAAATCCTCCTAAAGCCTCCTCCTAAATCCACAAAATCCCCCAAAGCGTGGCAAGTTTGTGGTATTTTCTATTTTTCTAAATGTGGTGTTTTCATGGCTTATTTACTTAAAGTCTCGTACCTTTGTGAAGAAATTCCTTGGCATGGGGTTTGAGTGGTTCATTAGTCTCTCTGTATGAATAAATGCTCCCAAGATGTCTTCAAGTACCTTCACTGTCCATTTCTCTGAATGGCAAACTGATTTTGTTTAATTTTTTAAATTCTTTATTGTTGAAAGTATGACATATGTCTTCTTTTCCCCCGATTGACCTCTCCCCTAGCTGCGCACCGCCCCCCCCCCATCAGCACATGCCCTCACCCTCCTACTGTCTGTGTCCATGGGTTATGCCTATATGCATGCATACAAGTCCTTTGGTTGATTTCTTACCCACCTCCTGCCCCCACCCTGATTTTGTTTAATTTTTACAGCATTTCTATTCTTCCCATTTCAATGAAGTCAAACCATTAACCGGTATTGGACAATAACTCTAAGCATACATTATTGATTTCTGGTCCACGCTGATCTGCCCTTATACTTGACTCCATCATGTGCCTAAGAACAGTACCTGGCACATAATTAAATTTACCAGATAACATTGGTGACTGGATTAATCTCATATATACACAGCTTGCCTTATTGCTTGGATCAATGACAAATAGTGGAAGTACAATTTCAACAATGGTTTCAATGAACACCTCTGGGAAACCTGTCAACATGGGAGACCTAGAAATGGGTCTTGTTCCAACTTTACCCAGGCATCGATGACTCTTGCTGATTTAGTTGCCTGGGAGGTAGATGAAGCTTTTAGAAACTAAATCTGACATTTGCTATATACGCTTAGAGCTGAGATGTGACCCCTGAATGTGTGTACTGCACAGATGGTCAAGAATTGTCATCACCACATCCCCCGGGGCACTGATGTACGCATTATGACTGTAGGTAAGCAGACTATTAAAAAGTGCCTATTTGTAGGACATTTTGTTGTAACTATGTTCTTTTATAGACAGGTAGTTTCTCTAGAAGTGTTGGATGTGCATAATCCTCTTTATGAATGAAAGACAATTACTGGTTTCCATGCTTGAACAGTTTTATATCCTTTGGCCCAATTAAATTTGGCAGGATAAATATTTGAGAGGAAGAAGTGTATGATTTTATAGGTAAATCTGTAAACATGGTTTCTTACCGAGGTTCATTGTATACAAACTGCTTTCATGTTAACAGCATTCAAAGTGCTTCCCTGAACCTTCATCAAGTGGATTATAGGACACTCCTTGTATTAAGCCTTCCTGCATATTTGTTAGAAGTGTGCTGCTTGATTGTTTCTAAATAATGCATTTAACAGAAGGAGATAACTGTGTTGACTTCCTCAAAGAGTATCACATATTTGGATTCAGTCAACCAAAAGTCCCATATTCAGAAGTCTATACTTAGACACCAGCTGTTTGTTTTGATTTCTAATTCATAGTTACTCACTGAATGAGTTCATTCAATAGGAGATGGAGGAGGATTTTGTTTACTTATATATTATTTTACATAAGGGTTGCACTTACTTTGCAAGAGGGAGTTAAATTAACTCATTATAAATGATTGCATTTTTTATTAAACTCAGCCAATTTTGTACTTTTTTTCTGCTCATAGAATGAACATTATTTCCCAGGTATTTCAAAAGCCAAATATATTTCAATATTATCATAAAATGGGATCACATTTTTGAAACGTTTTCACGTATTTGCACATTCTACTACTAGAGTCTAGGAATTTCCTGCCGATTGGAGCAGTGAGTTCACTGTTTAAGGAAAATGATAGATACACTCACAGGAGAACTCCGTTATGTCGCAGCGAGGGGCAAATTAAATTTTTTCAAATTTTATTTATTTATTTTTAAAATATATTTTTATTGATTTCAGAGAGAGGAAAAGAGAGGGAGAGAGAGACAGAAACACTAATGATGAGAATCATTGACCGGCTGCCTCCTGCATGCCCCACACTGGGGATCAAGCCCCAACCAGGGCATGTACCCTGACTGGGAATTGAACCATGACCTCCTGGTTCATAGGTCAATGCTCAACCACTGAGCCATTCTGGCTGGGCAAATTTTTTCAAATTTTAAATAATATTGAATGTAAACTGAAACTGAAAAAATTTAAAACTGGGTCAAATTATTTTTTTTGCATTCCTAAGAAAACAATAAGCTTGAAAATCAGGTTTGGGGGAGAGGAAGAAATTTGCATAAATTCCTTTAGCATATCAAAGATAAAGCATGGAAAGCTCTTGATAGATGTTTCTATTGTTCACCAATACCCTCCTGAACGCTTTGAAGTTAGTGTGACCATGCATCTACTACTAACTAATGGGTTATGAGTAGAGGTAATGATGTCTCCTCTGAACTGACAGTGAAATATCTCTGTTTCACCTTGCAAGAAATGAGGCGAGCCCCCCAATTCAGGGGTCCTGGTAGAACACAAAACATACTCGGGAGCCAAGCAGCAATTCAAAAATCTTTCCTTCTATGTAGAAGAGTGCGCACATATGGTCTGGAGCACACACACACTGAGCAGGTGGTCTGCTCAGCTTTATAATCCCTGACCCACATGACCTGTCCCTCACTGTTGATTGGAGCTCAGGCGCACAGTCTTTCTGGATTGGCTAATTCAAGGGGAGGGGTTGGCCTTTGCCATTTCAAGATGGCGGCCCCCAGGGAGCTGCAAGTCATGCAGCCAACATGGCGACTGTCTAAACTGTTCTTTGACAGAAAAGATGACTTGTTTCTACTCACAACCTTCCCTCTCAGTGGTGAACCTGAAGTGGTGAATTAAAACCGCAGAGATGCAAGATTGAAGCAGTTTGTATTGGTGGGTTATCTCATGAAGACAATTGCACTATTGAGTCACCTGACCTACAATAGATTTTATGTGTTTAAAAAATATGCTTCAGGTGTTAATCTACTGAAACTCGGGCGTTGCTTATTACTACATCATAACTCAATATTATTTTGATAAGAACAGGCTAAGATCATTGTATTTTCTGCCATGAGATGGAGAAAATACCTATTCTGCTGTATGAAGGCCAGTATGAGAATTTTACTGCTCCAGAATGGGAGTAAGAAAAGACACTGAGCCCCTTTCTTCTGAATGGAGGGATTGTAGGACAAAGGGGGACTAAAGGAGATCAAGAAAGGCATAGATGAGGTCTTTTGTTTTTACCAGTGTTGATGGTGGCAGAGTAGGAGTGTAGATATTTATATTCTTCCAAAGGTTTCTTTTTGTCAGTTTCAGTTCACTTCTCATCACATATGTTTAATATTATCTTTCAATAATTTAACTTTATTAATTAAAAACTCCCTGGCCTTGGAGTTTTTATTATCATTACACAATACTATTTAATCCCCCTTTTAGTCTTTGAACTTCACAAGCATTCATTGGTATTCATTTTAGATGGATGATACAACAGAATAGAAGCACTGCCTCCAAAACTGGCTTAAAAGATGATTTACTAGTCCTTGGATAAAGTACATACACTGCATGTCAGTGTATGTCCAAACTCCCTGATCACTGAAATCAGTCATTCTACATTTTCTGCAAGCTTTAGTGTCTCTGACTGAGATAACAATTTTCATTTTTTCTTTCCTATGAATGCATTTGCAAACTTTTCTATTAACCAGCACTTTCCACTGCATTCTTAATTAATTTTTTAATGTTTCTTGGGCAAGATTTGCTCCCCTATTATTACAATGCTTTCCCAGAACATCTCACAAGTGCTATTTTCTAAGTAGCATTTGATTTGGCCTCTACTACTTTGTCAATGTGCTTATAAGCACACGCTTGCGGGTTGCTCACTGGTGACATCTAAACTAACTTCTGATTAAGTTTTTTATTCTCATCTACATCTTACAGAAGCCAAAACTTCGCTTCCTCCAATTATAGGTTCAGTTGTTCAACCAGTTATTATATATCTTCTTTACTTATCACTGACCAAGCTTGCCGTAAATTGGTGATAATTATTCTAAATTGCCACAACAAACACTTTGATCTCATTTAATCATATGTTTTGTTTTAGTTATAAATTACACATTGCCTTAATATAATTTTGTAGAACAATATAGGAATATTGTTATCAGTATATCACAATGGAGTCAGAAGGCTTAAGGATTTCCTTTTCTCTGCTTTCGTTCTCAGAAGAAAATTTGATGTCTAATAATAAATGAGATTAAACACCTGCAGCTGTAAACTAAGATGGTTGATGTGGATGTGGCTGAAATTTGGAAAATATTCAAGTCTAAGTGACTATGGTATCTCTTTTGGGAGGTAAGACTGGAATTTTTTTTTAACTTAGAAAGTAACTTATAACCAATTGCATTGTATCCTACCTGAATAGGTAGAGGAAAGTGAACCTAGAAAAGAGGAATGAAAAAATATGTCCAAAAAAAGAAGACACACTGGACCTGAGGGACATGTTTATATTACAACCAACAAATAGATCCTGGCGCACTACGTTTGCCTGCCCACTACAATAGATTTATCTATGGCCAGAGCTATCCATCTGCTTTGGATATAAGTGTGCACTGACCACACAACTTTTCAATTACTATTTTGGTTTCCCAGAGACCTTGATACAAGGTAGACTAGGCACTGGACCATGGAGATGAGTGTTTGAGTTATGGATAAAGTGACCATATGTCTTGTTTTATCCTGGATGGCCACCGTTTGTACCCCTTGTCCCAGCTTATGTATTTATAGTACCTTTTCAATCTTGAAAGTGTCAACATTTAGACAATAAATTATGTTTCACTCTAGTTTATGAGTAATTCTTTAGCCATGGATTAATGTAAAAGCAATTTCCACACCGGCCTCATAAGTTTGGTTAGATGTAGTCTTTCCCTGAGACCCTGATAAACAGAGTATACTGACAAATTAATTTGTGAGATTTGCAAATATGAGGAACAGACGCCAACCTTGGGGATTCCACCAAAATGGTGCTAACTTGTGGAATCCTATATGATCTTTTCTTGGACATCTTAAATTGATTTCTCAGTTTCCTGTATGTGAAATTATGATGGGTTTGCTTACAGATTTTCCTGCTAATTTACACTTAACTTTCTAGGAAATTGCCAGCTTTTAAATTGTCATGAGAGATTTTTAAGATAGGAAGAATTTCTTGAAATTAATTGCAGCTCCTGTGAGGGGTTTCAAGGATGATTGGAATCATTATGAGCAGGATACTGAGTGTAGCATGCTTGGGGAATAAAGACTATCAGAATTTCACCTCAGGAAAGTGTCATGTGCTTGATGACAGTAATAAGCATAGAATGTGCAGTTGGCAAAACCTATGTAACAGCTGAGAAAGATGTTAATACCCTAAAAGTAGTTGTCTTGTCATTAAACTAGAGGCCCGGTGCACAGAATTTATGCACTCAGGGGTGGGGGGTCCCTCAGCCCGGCCTGTGCCCTCTCCCAGTCCGGGAGCCCTCGGGGTATGTCTGATTGGGAGCTTAGGCCCGCTCCCCACACTTCTGGCTGAGCGGTGCTCCCCATGTGGGAGCATGCTGACCACCAGGAGGCAGCTCCTGCATTGAGCGTCTGCCCCCTGGTGGTCAATGCATGTCATAGCAACTGGTCATTCCACCATTTGGTCAATTTGCATATTAGCCTTTTATTATATAAGATATTTTGGTTGCCTAAGGTATAGACTTTTGTCCTGATGATACTTAGAAACCAGGCTAGTATAATTCATAAGGACTCATATATCCAGTAACTCCCAAGGGTAAGCAGCACCAAAACCCAAGCAGGAGCTGTGCCTTGACCAACCTGTGGTATGTCTATTGTCCATTGCTACCAATGGTTATGATATATTTTGCCTTGTGGTTAGATACAATTGATAAATTATTATTTCTGGTTATTAATATGTTTTATTAATATTAATATGTTTTCTTAAGGAACTTGTCACAATTAGTCATAACAGAACAAAATAAGACTGCTATAGACCTACTACTTGAGTTATTTAATATTCAAACTACAAACTAGTTGTAAAGACATTTTTAAAGTTCTGTTTATGGTGGTTTATTCTCAGGTTATAGGTTAAAGAAAGGGTGAAGGAGATACAATTTTATGTAGTAGAAATTACCTTAGATGTTTTTTAATTTATAAAAGTAGTGGCCAGCATTTGCTTTCATGGGAGAAATGAAGTTATCCTTTTGTTAGCATTGTTGGTTTTGTATGTCTGACTTACCCAGAATTATTTAGATTCTACATATTTAAAGTAAATCCTTTAAATACAAAGCTACAAAGGGATTTTTTCCCCATAATATTTTCAAATGTAAACTGAATATTTCTTTCCTTCTTTAATTATAGTGTGATGATTCCTCTTAACTGCTAGGAACATGATCATAATCATGATAGTGACCAATGATTTTAAATAATGAGGGGATGGGAAATGGCTTGTTTATCTCAACTGATCTGCCATTTATGCACAGATGAAATAAATCTAAATTTACTTTCCACACCTCAAGTGAACCTGCTAACTTTGCTGTATTGCATAGTAACAAATTGGACTTATAACCCCAGGTCTACTATCATACAAATGCATGTCATTAATCATGAGAAAGCAAGCAATCAATGGCCATACAAACTTAGAATGTTCTACTGTAGTTTTGACAATTACATCTATGACCTTGGTTGTACTAAATAGTTTGCCTGTATTATGTTTCTCTTTGTTCTTTTTCCTTTTATCTATTTTCTTTTTATTTGACCAAAGACACCATTACTGAAAATATGGAAAACAGACTCTACATAATATAAGCATTATCAGTAAGTCAAATCAACAGTGATGATTCCTGTTGGTGCTAGAGATCCTATTTATGTTGAAGTTTCCTTTTGAAATACTAAACCCCTGCCTCCCTCAGCTAAATTCAGAATGGCATATAAGCCTCAACTGCCCCGTGTGTCCTAGGGTCCCATATTTTCATGGAACCCCCATATGTACATATGTAATCATTTTTGTCATTTTCTCCTGTTAATCTGTCTCATGTTTGATTATTAGCTCAGCCAGAAAATAGTGGAAAAAATTATTTTTCTATCTCCACACAATAACATATAAAGATATCCTTTAAAATAAAAAGCACAATCAGCACAAAAGTAAAAATAGATAAAAGAGAAAAACATAAATATTATTCTAACATACTATGAATTACATATATTGAAATGAATAGAAGCAAGAAATATTATCACTGGCCATCAGATAAAAGCTAGGGATTACTAACATCAAGAGTTAGCACACATGTGGGGAGTCAGGCTTTCTCACTGGTGATTGTATAAATTGACAAAACAATCTTGGAGAATAAAATTTAGCAATGTGTAAACACATTTAGACGCTTCTTGGTATCTATTGTTGAGAAAGACGTCACACAAGTACATCAAGAAACATGTAGATGGAAATCAATTGCAGCATTTTTGTGAATAATAATTGTGAAAGATAGAAACAACTTAAATGACCATCAGTAAGCGTGTAAGCAAGTAAATGTTATAAGATTTATGCCATTAAATATATGTAGCAGTTAAAAAGAATAAAGTACATTTGTTTGTACTGACAGAGAAAGTTTGCCAAGTCATATTGCTTTTGAGGAAACAAGTGTAAAATAATTCGGATAGCTAACTTACCAAGCTAAATATCTAATTTTCACATATGTAAATGAATTAACTAAGAAACAAAAGAATACCCTGTAACTGTTCAAAGTAGTTACTGTTGAGCAATAGTGTGGGAAAGAGGCAAGTATTTGCTTTGTTTACTTCAGCATTATTTTAATTTTTGCAATGATATTTATTGTAATATTTGTATATATCCTATATAATAAAAGCCCAGTGACCCAACAGCAGAACAACCAGACAACTGGTCGACCAGTTGCTATGACATGCACTGTCCACCAAGGTGCAGACGCTCAATGCAGGAGCTGCTCCCTGGTGGTCAGTGTGCTCCCACAGTGGGAGCGCCGCTCAGCTGACCGGGATGAGTGGCTGCTCCTGCTCCACAGCCGCTTGGCTGACCAGGATGAGCGGTGCTTCCATAGCGGGCTGATCCCCACAGGCCATGCCCCCCCACAGGTGCATGAATCCCGTGCACCGGGCCTCTAGTTTAAAAATAAAAACTACAATCTAAGTAAGCTTGAATAATTATATTTTCAATAAAACTTGTCCCATTTGTTTTTATCATTAGTGATTTTTCAATTAAAATTCTCTATACCAGCCCTAGCTGGTTTGGCTCAGTGGATAGAGCGTTGGCCTGGGGACCAAAGGGTCCCAGGTTCAATTCTGGTCAAGGGCAGGTACCTCGGTTGCAGGCTTCTCCCTGGTCAGGGCACAAGCAGGAGGCAACCAATCAATGTGTTCCTCTCACATCGATATTTCTCTCAGTCTTTCCCTCTCTCTTCCACTTTCTCTAAAAAAATCAATGGAAATATATCCTCGAGTGAGGATTAAAAAAAAATCTATACCCAAGACATTTTAAAACGAATTATAAAGAAAAAAATTAAACCTAAAACAATGTTTAAAATAATTTAAAATGTAGTAAAGTGCATAATAATTCCTAATTTTACTATGAAAATGATGGTTTTTATACATCAATTAGTTCAATTCATATTTTCTGCCCATGATATTATTTCAAAGAACTGGGCTGAACTGGGAATCAGGAGGGTTGGATCAAGAGGTCTACATTCATCAATGGGCTGGCGCTGGCAGTTCCTCACCTGCTCAGATGTCATCATTCTAGCATTTGAAGGGGATAAACTAGGTGATCTTCAAGGTCTAATCACCTATGATTCTATGACAATCTCAAAATCATATAAATGTAGTTCAAGATGCTTAGTATGATTTTCATGTTCATAGATTCCACGTTTTTAGGAACCTTTCAAATTCAAGTAATTTGCTTTATCTTTTCAAGAGCATGTTGGTCATAATATATGATTTTGGGGGAAAAAGTTATCACCTTGATATAATTGTCTTTAACAAAAAGGGCTCGATAGCTTCCCTATAGTAAGACACTGGTAAAGAACACAGGCAGAAAAGTATAGTGGGGTGGGAATAGCATAATTTAGGAGTCAAGAAGGTGTATATTATCTAGAACACCTTGAAAAAAACTATGTAAGGGGTCCGAGACTCATTTTCTGCAAAGTGGAGTTAATACTATCTACCATTATATTTATCTATTTATAGTGAGAGCCACCATTTACTAAATCCACACTATACGTCTGGCAATGTATCAAGCAAGCTCTTCATACAATATCTAATTTAATGCTCACAATAAATCTCAGCTGTGGGAGACAGTTGAGTTACTCTGTGACTCACTTTAGAAGAATGTTGATCTATTATGCAAAGGAGAATAGAATATGTCTCTGATGGATGATTCAAGACCTCTCTTTTGTTATCAGGAGGTTCTCTGTGATGGCAGTGCTTGGTAGCGTAATGATGTTCCTTTAGTGCCAAATCTCATTTTCCTTATTTTATGTTGGAAACTTCCAATTAGGGAGCCACTGTGAATAGTGGGAAATGTAATGCCAGGTCATCTCCTGGTTCTGTCTTTATACTTTTGCTGATGAATATGTATTACAATTTCATTCTTCTTTGTATTCCCACTGATTCTAAATGCTAAAACCATTTGATCCTTGTCAGCCACCATGTTCAATGTCAGCCGCCTTGTTCAACGTCAGCCCCGTCAAGAATCTTGCTTACAGAAAGATTCCTCAATGTACAGAGGATATACTTTTATATAATATTTCCAAAACTATGTGCAATTTTCAGTTATATCAAAATTAATTAGTAAGTGCAACTCCATTCCAGTCAACATGCCCATAGGAGTTTTAAAAAATAGAATGAAGAAAGCTAATTCTCAAGTTATGTAGAAGATAAATGTACAAGTTCAGCCAACAAATTTCTTGAAAACAATGGTAGGAGGAAAAACAAACAGGAAGTAGCATGTAAGTTGTGGTTTAGCCTGAAAGTTTGTAAGGGAGCCGTCATTGTTTACATTTTCCTTTTGTATATGGTAAGCAACAATGGCTTATATTTTCTTAAAATGTGGCATTAAAATTGAGGCATATGCTATTGGCTTCTCACTCAAAAGCTCTTTCTCCTTTCTTGCTAAGGAATCTCTGCTTTGGGTGTCAATGTGAACCCATCCTGGAGGAGCAACAAGCTTGGGTATAAAAACCCATTTCTTTAACAAGAATAGAAGAGGAGAGAGAACTTGGGTCCTTAGTACACAATTAAAATGCTGTGTCCATCTCTGACATCACCCACTTCAGGGCTTTTTATTAAATACTAGAGGCCCGTTGCACAAATTTGTGCACAGGTGGGGTCCGGCCGACCCGGCCCCAATCAGAGCAGATCGGGGCTGGGCCTGTCGGGAGGAGGAGATGGCGGGAGGTTGGCCACCAGCTCCACCCCCTGATCGGGCCGGTTCACTGGCCACAGTGGGCGTCATAGCAACCGGTTGTTAGGTCGTTATGGCCGTTACAGTAGCTGCCTTTATATATATAGATAGATAGATATAAAACTGCATTTATGTTTTAAGCCATTTTAGTCATTACCTATTACCTGCAGCTAAAATAAATTCTGATTCATATAAGTGATGGGGGGTAGTAAAAATAAGCATTCTGAAATACTCTTTTCTAATTAAATTTATTGGGGTGACATTGGTTACTAAGATTATATAGATACTCTACTTATTGACAGAATAAGCAAATATACAAAAATCTGTTGATCTGCATGATATAAACAATGTTTTAATTGAAAAACCATTGAAATTCCAAAATCACATATGGAGATAAAATGGAGCGAGCCAAGGGGTTGATCAGAGGGGATTACAAGGAGAAAATTAGCCAACTATTAAGTGATTTCCCTGTTTTTTATTCCATAAAAGTGAATTTAATGTGAAATGATTAAACGTTTCTTCTAATTATTTACATGGACACAGTACACTCTCTGGTATTCAATGAGTTATGACAATCATATATACAGAATGTCCCCCCAAAAATCTATACATACTTTAATAGTTGATAACTCAATTTTGAAAATGAAATGTATTTTAATAAACACTGCCTTTATAGTTATTCAAAGTGTGAATATGCATACCCTAAACTAAATATAGAACATTTCTATTACCTGAGAAAGTTTTCCTGATAGGCAACCATTACTCTGATTGGTATCACCATAGATGAGTTTTAACATTAACCATGTTGATGGAGTAATATAATATGTATTATTTGGGGTCTGGATTCTTTTACTCCACAGGTATGTAAGATGCATCATGTTGTTATGTTTATCAGTAGTTTATTCATATTTATTACTGAGTAATATTCAATCATATGAATATACCACAGTGTGTTTTATCCATTCTTCTGTTGATGGATATTTGTGTTTCTTTCAATTGCTGGCTCCTAAGAACTTTTTTTTTTTTCTCAGCCAGTGGTATGAAGCCTAAATTTTGAGAAATAGAAAAAATGTACCTTTTGTTTTGTTAATAGCATGAAGACAACACATAAAGTCAAATATTTTCCATTCTTTCAAAGTTTTCAAGAAAATGTTGTTTTTGAGGTAGGGAATAGTAATTAGTTTCTAGATACACAAGGATTGCCATTAGCTGCTGAAAGTGAAATATATTTAGAAAAATAATTTAACTTCTCTAAGCCTCAGTTTCTCATCTGTAAAATATCTTTAAGGTCCTTTTGAGTTTTGACATCTTATTCCATTAATTTTATTTCAAAAAGTAACAGAGAGAAGGCAGGAGTGGGGTGGCGGGTGGGGAGAGATTAACCAGAGAATTTATATGCATACTAGAGGCCCAGTGCACGAATTCTGTGCACTGGTAGGGTTCCTAGCGGCTGCTGGCTACTGGCCAGGGCCTCCCTCCTTTCCTCTGGGCTACCTAACGCCACCACCAGCCACTGTCATAACCAGCTGGGGCCTCCTTCCCTTCCGCTGGGCAGGATGAACTCCTGGTTGAGGGGACAATTTGCATACTATGCTTTTATTATATAGCCCACGGACACATGTGGTGAAGGCCTGGGAGGGGCGGGTGCAGGGTGGAGTGGGTCAATGAGAGAAAAAAGGGGACATCTATAATACTTTCAACATTAAAGATAAACTTTTAAAAAGTAACAGCGAGATGCCTTGTTAAGGAATCATTATATCGGTACAGTGATCGGGAATCATTATATTGGTATTGACTTTGGATGTCATAGACCACATGTGGGTATGAATTTGCCATTCAAATTTAATACCCAATAATATTTACTTTTACTTTGGTTTTAAATACTCAAGATGAGGATTCTTTATAAAATTTTCCTATCCTAAACAGGTTCACAGAGAATTCTTTGTCAAAGAAATTCTGGAAACTGTTAAAAACAACCATTGTCACATATTTTAATTGATTCTTTTCTTTTGCCCCGGAGGAAAATAGAGTGAAAAACTGGTCCTGACACCAGTACCCCTGGGGTTGTAAAGAAAGCTTGACCCTCAGTCACTAGGGATTTCCCAGGGGAGCCCGGTCACGGAAAGTTCCCAATAGCATGTACTTCTGCCTCCACTTCAGGAAGGGCAAGAAGTATGACTCCCCTGACACTCCTGACTTGCTCTTTGTGCTCGCCAATGGCCCTCAGGGGAAATTCTATTGACAGAATGCCTTTCTAGAGAGAAAGGATATAATTAGAACCTTGGAGAGGGTGGTATGGAAGGTCCACTGCTTTTTTTACTCTATGTAGTAACTCAGCTAAAGATGTTGCAATTCACTGTTACAGTTTTGGGGGGGGAGATTTCAGAGGATGGTGAGAAGAGCTGAAAATTACTATAAGCCAACGGCAGCAGGATTGTCTATGGAGATTTCAATGTCTCCCTTGTTCTCGCTGCAGTAGGAGATAGAAAAAATAGTAAAGTATGTTTTTAGTTCTATGTCTCCATATGGGAAGAACATCTGAAACTATTTTAAGACCTAGAATTTCCTAAGCCCACCTCTGGCGTGGAAAAGAGCTAGTCTGTATTTTAGGTAGCCATGAAGGAAACAGTTGGCCAGGCCTTTGTAGGGAATGTTAGGCCTATGAAGGGATTGAACTTGTGCTTCCCTATGGGGGAGGGGATATAGAAAGGCTGGCATTCAGACAGAAAGTGGCAAGTGGCCCCTTATCTGTATTTTCTGGACTTCATAAAAACATCCCTTATCCAAGATCACATCCCTTCAGTGGGTGCTGGAGCCCGCATGTACTGCTAGAGCCCATTGTACACATCTCTCTCTAATATGATGCACAGTGACCTAATGTTTATAGCTTGAAATAAGCATGGATGGGGGTGTTTACATTATCGAAATCAGCAAACACTACAGATCAGTCCCTTGTTCTCCCCAGAAGGCCAGTTGTTAAATATTTACCCACTTCCAATGACCGTGTGGGAAGAGAAAAGCCTGACATCTTGATCCACTTGAGTCAACTCTGTAGGAGCATTCTAGCTCCACAGTCCCTCAAGGGATTGGTGAGGGCTGGAGTTGGGTTTACGTTGTAACTAGTCTTCTCCTTTTTCCTATTCCTTCTCCTGTTGAATCCTTTTCACAGATGTTGATACCAAGCTCCACTTAAATAAACATCCTCTACCCAAAACTCCCTCTCTTCTTAGGGAAACTAACTTTCCACAGAAGTTACATATCTTGACCAAGGTTATTCAAATAGTAAAAGGTAGAGCCAGAACTTAACCATCTGTCAGACCCAGAGTGGCTCTAGATGTCAATCATTAATTCCTGGATAGCAACCACTCTCTACTTCTAAACTACTTTGGATTATACATAGCAATGTTAAGAACAGGAACCTTTCAGGGCGGCTAACTCCAAAAGATTAATCTGTGCCTCCTATTTTAAAGAGGGGACTTAAGATGTCCATCAAACACAGGAAAAGATTTTCACCAGGAGTCACTCACCCTGGGATCAACATGGAAAGTCATCCAGAAAAACACTGGTGATATAAGTCAAATATATCTTGGTTTTCTCCTCTTTTCCATTCATTGCAATCAATTCAATTTAACATGCGTATTATTACCCTCAGTGTATAAAATATTATGATAAGTACGGTGGGAAATGCACAATAAGAAATGTTTTCTGAACATTCTCTACATAATAAGAAGGTAAGTTATAAAAGACAAAACTAGAACAGAGCAGATGGGCACATGGGTGCAAATGAATTGCTAAGGGACTATCAAGACTGATAATGCTAATTTTGCTCATGATCTTAGAATAGGTGAAATTGAAATTTGGCCTTGAAGCATGAGACTTTGATAGAAAGTTATAAAGTGTGGGGAGGCAACAGCTAGAACAGTTATTTTGAGGCAAGAAAATTCAGGGAGTGTGAAAAAGATGTTCTAGTGTATCTTGAATATCTATGCTATTTACTTGCAATAATCTGATATCCTTATTTTATTAAAGTTCTCTATAAATCTTTGTCTTCTGACCCTAGCCAGTTTGGCTCAGTGGATAGAGCCTAGGCCTGAGGACTGAAGGGTCACTGGGTTTGACTCCTGTCAAGAGCACACACCCGGGTTGTGGGCTCGATCCACAGTAGGGGGTGTGCAGGAGGCAGCCAATCAGTGATTCTCTGACATCACTGATGTTTCTATCTTTCTCGCCCTCTCTCTTCCTCTCTGAAATCAATAAAACTATATATTTTTAAAAATAATTATTTGTCTTCTGGAAATAACAAGGTTTTATTATTTAAAGTATTATAAATAGTAGTGCATATGTCTCCTTTTTTTTTCCATTGACCTCCTCCCCGGCCTCCTCTACCCCCTGGCACATGCCCTCACCCCCACCCCCAGTGTCTTGCATCCATTGGTTATGCTTCTATGCATGACCTTAAATCTGCTCAAGTATTTAAATTTGTTACTTTGCCCTGAGAATGTACAGTTCTAGTGAAATGTGAAATGCTTTTAGTCACTGGAGTTAGGCAATATTTCCAGAGGAATCCTGGCTTAGGAATAAAAGACTGGGGCCATGGAGATGGCAAGAGATAAAGTTGGGAAGGTTAAGAATTAAACTTATGGGGAGGTCTTTTAATGCCAATTTTGAACCATACCAATTTAGCAAAGAAAGGACACAATCAAATTTGTTTTTCAAGAAGAAAAAGGTATGAGTGTGGAGATGGCTTGGAATGGAAGGAATGGAACAGACTGGGATTAGGAGGCTGTAGGGATAGGCGGTTTATTCCCAGTTCAATCTAGTTCTAGCCACACCTGTCAGCAGTGCACTTTTTTACCTGCCCTAGTGGAAAGCATTCTGCATTGCAAAAGCCGCCATTGCTTTTTATTCTCATGTCCCTAGAACTTGTCCTACATCCAATGTAGAAGATAGCAGCTGGCAAGGATGGATAAGGGCTTCATATAATCCAGCGGTTCTCAACCTGTGGGTCGCCAACCTGTGGGTCTCGACCCCTTTGGGGGTCGAACGACCCTTTCACAGGGGTCGCCTAAGACCATAGGAAAACACATATATAACTACATATTGTTTTGTAATGAATCACTATGCTTTAATTATGTTCAATTTGTAACAAAATACATCCTGCATATCAGATATTTATATGACGATTCATAACAGTAGCTAAATTACAATTATGAAGTAGCAACGAAAATAATTTTATGGTTGGGGGTCACCACAACATGAGGAACTGTATTAGAGGGTCGTGGCATTAGGAAGGTTGAGAACCACTGATATAACCTTACCTGTTTCTCTGCATCTGTCTGCTGACAGAAGTGGCTGAGGAGAAATTCAGAATTAATTCCAAAACTTTTTTGTTTCACTTGGTTCTCAGATAGACGAAGGCTAGGAATCCAGTGTGGTAGGAGCATCTATACACAGTTCTAATATGTTTATCTATATTTTCAACTGAGATCAGACTTACCAGAGGCCAATAATTATTCAGTTTCCTTTGAAGCACTTGACAGTATCTTAGGAGGATCTGTGAAATTCCCCTTACAGCAATCACTAGAATCACAAATAGCTTCCCTTTTTCCTGAGGCATTTGGCAGTCATTTGTGATAATGATCCCCATTCAGATTTGTTTCACTTTTTTCCAAACTGAAGGACGTTCATCTCTTTATATAGATAACTTCAAAGTTAAATATATCCATAGTCATGTAGACATGTTATTATGTTGACCAGAAATGCCAATTACAACCTTCCAATCCATTGACCTTCTCTGGAGTTAAGTGATCATTGTTCTAAAAGAAAGTTCATCAATGAAATATCACTCACCAATCCTCAAAAGAAATGTCTCTCTTGGAGAAGGAGAAAGAGAAAATCACTAACAAAGACTATTATTGATTAACTAGCTCCAGTCAAATTCCCCTGACCTGACGTAGTTCTGAGAATGTGAAGAGGAAAGGCTCTTGACTTAATTTTTGTGCAGGAATCATCAAAAACATCAAATTGGCTCCTGAGTCCTTTTAACTTAATCACAATAGCCTTTGTATCCTTGCTTTATGGTACAGTAAGCTATTTCAAGTTTCTCTAGCACATTTCCTGCCACAGAAATCAAATTAGCCATTTCTCCAAAGAACCCTTGCTCCTGTTAATGAGAAATGATATTCAGAGACCACAATTCAGGTAGCATAAACACTTATTGGTATTAGATTGAACATTGTGTCTGGCCTTATTGGACAGAGTGAGGAACCACGTGAATCATATGGTTTTGAACCATATGAAATTGCCTTTTCTATAAATTAAAAGTGGTAGAATATCAGAAGTTTCATGTAGCTTGACCTAATATTTTAAAGATAAAATACATCATAATAAAAAAATATATCATAAGTTCATACAATTTAAATTGGATTTTATAGGGCTCTTATTTCAGGGAAGGGGAATGGAAAGTGATAAAGATGAAATAAAATTGTCTATATATAAATAATTATTGAAGCCAGGGAATCTTATATAATAAAAGGCTAATATGCTAAGTGTCTGGTTGACCCGTTGGCCATTCAACCAATCAAACCATAATATGCTAATGATATGTTAAGGCCACTCAACTGCTCACTATGATGTGCACTGACCACCAGGGGGCAGACACTCTGACCAGTAGGTTAGCTTGCTGCTGTGGTCCGGCTGATCAGGACTGAACAAGACAGGCCAGTCACACCCTGGAGCCCTCCCACGGTCCCTCCCCGGCTGGCCAATCTCCCGAGTCCCTCCCTGGCCCTGATTGTGCACCAGTGGGGTCCCTCAGCCTGGCCTGCGCCCTCTCGCAATCCAGGACCTCTCAGGGGATATCAGAGAGCCGGTTTCAGACCGATCCCGCAGGCCAGGCCAAGGGACCCCACTGGTGCATGAACTCATGCACCAGGCCTCTAGGAGGTATATAAAAGATTATAATCTTCACTCTCCCATATGTTGGAAAATTTTCATAACATAGTTTTAAAGAAGGCTGTAGAGATAGGAATAGTAATGCTAGTAAGTGATGTTGAAGATGATATAAAGAGTTTGAATAAAATTGTTTCATGTAATGGAAACAGGAAAAATAGGAAGTATTATATTTGTGTATTATATTTAAAACATGTATATGTATCAAAATAAATACATGGAATATAGAATTTTGAAAAGTGCATCTACATGATTGGTAGATTTATATACGTATATAGTTATTTTGATAATAACCACAAAATCTTGGGCAGAACCTTTGACTTAAGGCCCCAAAGACTCCTATTAGGTAGTCACTGCTTATTGCATTCAGAAGAATATGTGTGACCTTAAGTGAAAGAAGACTCAACAGGTAATTATGGGACATCTTGGACGCATACAGCTGTATGCAGAACTCATTAGGTGTGATATTAATTTATATTTATTTAAAAGATTTATAAAATAAGAAAAGGTTATAAAAGATAAAAAAAAATGGGTGATAAGGAGAGGAGGGGAAAAAAGAACAAAGAAGATTTGGAAAATGGATCCAGGAATGAACTTAATGGAAAATCACATATTACCAATTTCTAAACCAATGACTTTCAACTGGTGCATCGCAAGAATTTTTAAAACATGAAATACCTGACTATTTAGGCAAGGCCACTGACCTCTTTTCCCTTAGATTTTCAAATTAAAAAATGACAACAGCCAACACAATAATAGTCATCTGGTTTGAATGAATCATTATTTGTCAGATCGGCAAAAAATGTATTTTCTTGGTGTGCCCCAGATTTTTAATAATTAGTTTATGTGTGCCAGGGGTTGGAAAAGATTGAAAATCACTGTTCTAAACTATTGCTCTATGTGGATTTCAAACTTATTTTTAAGCTTTCTAGTCATAAAAATGAAAAAGGCAAGCTTGATCACCTTCATAACTCATGGTGACCACAAAATTTAAAGCTAAGTCAAAGTGTGTGGAGAAATACAGCAATTCCTGGTATTAACAAAGAAAGATTCTGAAGTTGCAACTGTTCTTATCCAAAGCTAACAAAATTCAGGCTTAGCAAAGGAGGTCTGCAAAGAGGAAGAAGGTGTTCCTTTCATTCTTCTCATTTCCTAAATTAGAAAACCAAGAGATGTTATCTAACTGTGCTACAATGCAAGCTTCTTTGGTTGGAAGTGACAGAAATCAACTTGCCATTGGACAAATTAAACCCAAGAAGATGTGGCATTGTAAATATATAGAAATATTGGGGAGAAGAATACTGCTAGATCTCATGGGAACTGGTACGAGAAACTGAAAAGCTATGAGAGGATGACTCGTTTCTTTGTCATCGAAAAAAAGAAATTGTTTTCTTTTTCTGTCAAATGGAATTGGTTCTGTCTCATGGGCTTTTTCTGCTTCAAGTTTCTCATTCCCTCATGGCTTTGACTTTACATGATTCAGACTTCACCTCAGTTACATGTTAATTGGATCAAATAACAATGGGGAGGAGGAGGAATGCGAGGGAAGGAGTGATTTCTAAAGAGTTAGCAATGGGCTGGCAAGCATTCCAAAACATTTCTATGATGCAACATCATTCCCAAATTGATACATGTTTAAAATCCTGACCTCCAACTCTGAGTTGGTGTGTCATCCAAGGAAACCAGAAACTAATTTAGAGGGCCAGAATAAACGGAGGAATATGAGCAGTGGCAAGAAAAATATTTCTTCTTAGTTTTGGCTTGCTGGCATAGCAAACACATTTACTGATAAAAGGTGTTTTTCATTAAAGTGCCAAAAGTAATAAATGGAAAACTTTCCCCAGTGCCTTAGCAGGCAGGGGCAGGCAATTTAAGGGATATTTTTCATGATCCTAAACTGCAAACAAAAACAAAACAAAAAACAAAACAAAAAACGTAATATGAGGTCAGTATATCAAGACTGATTCAGGCAGTTAGTGAGAAAGCCATGTCTTTTTAATGAGTGTGCTCACCACGCTGTAGAAGGAGTATCTATGAAAGCTCCATATCTCATTATTCACCCAACGGTTACATTTTATTTGAGTTGAGAGATTTTTTTTTTAAAAGACCATATGAAAGGTGTTTTTGTTCCAAAATAGAGACCATCGTATAGTGAAGTATGGTAAATGTGACTCTTTAATTCGACTTCTTGAGGCATCCTTGTGTGATCCGCGGGGTACATTACAACAATAGCACCTATGATTATATGGTTTGTTAAGATGCACTAACTGGTTAGTTCAGTTAATGACAAAAACAATTTGATCATTATCAAATTAATGATTTAGTGCACTGATGGCCATTTTCTTCAGCCTCAGACTAAGCATTTTCTTCAGCCTCAGGCCAACATGAAACGACTATTTCAGCAATCAACAATTAACTTTGATAAACAGAAAACATGAAGGTTAGAACCAGACTTATGTGCCTCCTGATGCGATCAAATAAAAAGTTCATAGGACACATCTGGTAAATTCTTACAACAAAATATTTCACTGAAAAATAATCAAACCTATAGGTTTTATTTATAGTTTTCATGAAATAGAGAAGATAGGAGAACAAGTTAATCAACTGACCATGAGAAAACAGATACTTCCAGAAGGTAGAATAACTGGTCTGGTATTTTTTAAGAAGTCAGTGTTATGGAAAAAGAAAGTGTGACCGCTGTTGTAGATAAAAAGACTTTAGAAATCTCACAAATGAATAGAAGCTGTAATCCTCGTTTAAACAAACCAGCTGTAAAAGACATGTTGGGGACAACTAGAAAAATGTGACTATAGATCAGGTATCAGATGATATTAGAAAATAGTTTTTAAGTGTGACAATGATATTGTGGTTATATAGGATCATGTCATCTTTAGTAATGTACACTGAAGCATTTGAAATAACTATCATGAAGTCTGTAACCTATATTTAATGCTTCAGTCAAAAACAGATAAAGGAATATGGCAAAATACTAAAAATGGTTAACGCGAGGTCTTGGATGTATGGATTCATTATCTAGTTTCTCTAAGTTCCAAAGTTTCCATAAAAAGCAGATTTTAAAAGTATCCAAATTTTTATAAGCTATTACATCTTAATGAGAAAATCAGGATCAGATAAAAAGAAAAAATTGGGATCAGATAAACCCAGAAATTATTTGTTTCACTTTCATTTTCTCTGTCAATAAACAGTTTGATTTCCACATTGGTGAGTAAGCTTAAAAGAACATGATAAATAACTCTGGGATTGTATTCTTTCCTTTATTCCTCAACTTATATTACCATTGCCAAATCTAAGATTCAAATGGTGTAGTCTAAACTGTGATTTGCATACCTTTTTTAAACGTTCTTTTAAACTTGCAATGCTTGTCTTTCTTTTGTTCTTTATATTTTGAAAGTGAAAAGAAATAATATTGAGTCCATTTTTGTTATTTTTAAAAATATTTCTTCTATGTATTTACAAGCTTTCAAGTTGCTCTATAGATTTCAAGAGTACTCTTGGTTTGCACATCTTAATTTGGTCCACAAGCTTTTCATTATAGCATCCTCTGGGAAAGTTTACATGGAGTCTACTGTAGTATGAAGATAATATCCCACGTGACAATATTCAAATGACCTCCTTCTTAAGTCACATGGACCAAATGATACCACTGATCCAAAGTGACCAACTCAGTCATATGGCCACCAGGAAAGCTAGGCCTCTGACATGAAAGCCATAGCAACATCAAGATACGAAAGCCTTGAATTGAAATCTAAGAAGGCTTCTTGCATAAGACTAAATAAGAATTCCTTGAATCCAACCAGGATTTCTCTCAAAAATGCTGATTGATTTTCAGATTGTGAAACCACCAATGGCATGCTCAAATATTTCAGTGAACAGAAAAATAACATATTTATATGTACAGCACATTCATTTTTGCAAAGGATTTTAGGATGTCTACCATGTTTTATCTTCCATTTCTGTGAGATTAAATATAACGGAAATGGAAGGCAACATAATGTTTTGTACATGTGGCTTCTCTAAACTCATTACTTTGCCCTAGCCAGGTGTGGCTCAGTGGATAGAGCATGGGCCTGCATACTGAAGGGTCCCGGGTTTGATTCCGGTTAAAGGCATGTACCTTGATTGCAGGCTCCTCCCCTGCCTGGGCCCTGGTCAGGGCACGTGCAGGAGGCAACCAATGTGTTCCTCTCACATCGATGTTTCTCTGTGTTTCCCTCTCTCTTCCACTCTCTCTAAAAGATCAATGGAAACATATCCTCAGGTGAGGATTAACAACAAAACAAAAAACAGAAAAATAAACTCATTACCTTATCTGCAGGAATGTAGGAACAATAATTCTGCTTCTGTGAGGATTAAAAAATAAAGTGAAATGCATAAAAAGCTTAGCAAAAGACAGAATAAAATAAAAGCTAATAGATGCTGGTTATTGTTCACTGAGTGGAAGGAGGCCTTTGGTCCTACTGGCCTGCAGGTGTACCAGAATGTTATAGTAAGAACTGTAAGTTCCATGGTAGGAGACTTCAGTGTCAGTGCGGTGAACCAGAACTCCCTGGTTTTTGTCCGATATGAAGTCCCTTTCAGGTGGAGGGGAAGGGGAGGAAACCTTAGAAAAATCACATTCCACAGTGTGGTAAAAACTTTCCTAAAGTAATCAGGGCTCTGACTTGAAAGTCTGGGTACTGACTTAGTGCCCCTTTTCCTTTCCCTTCAGAAGTAGAACAGATTCCCCAGATGAGTTTATTGCTTTCACTTGCCGGATACAATATCCCTAGGGATGCATTTTCACAGTCTGGAAGCAGCCATATTACTGCACTGCAGTGGGGTGGGGGAAGGGTGAAAGGAAAGAGAGGTGATTGGTTCCTAACTACTTGATTGATTCCAAATGACCATAGTGTACTGTTAGTGTTCCAGGGTGTGTTCATTAAGAAGATGATTATGTTCTTTATGACAAAGGTAATTTTCGTTTGAATTTTACAATCAAGCATTTGTGCAATTCCATCACCCCTTGAAACCACCTTAGCTGAGAAGTCTTACTGTGTTAAGAACCACAAGACTGCCAAAGAAAAAAGGTCTTTAATATTTAATAATAGGCAGGCCGTAGCTTTTAAGGACATGCTGTCATCCTTTCTAAATGTAGGCCCTATAACCCGGAGACCAAATAACATATGGCTGCTAGTCTCTCTCCTTTTCTTTGTAAAGTATTTCTGTAAAAGTGTCCTTGTAATACATTGCCCTGAAAATAAGGTGGAATGAAAGGAGCAGGGTCTAGGAGTTATAGAGCTAATCTCTATTCTAACAATACCATAACCTCGCAATTTGGGTAAATTACTTGTCTTGATATGGTTTGCTAATTTTGAAAGGCTATAATCAGGACTAACACCCCAAACTAAAAACTGCTAAACCCAAATCCACTCTTTTTGATATGCCACCCTGCTACTATTTTATAACTACTTAAACGTTTTGCTCTTTCATACAAAGCTCTTCATTTTCTCCTCTGTATAGCTCTAGTCATGCATAGACATAGTATAGTATTTACATATGACAGGATATGTTTACTTGCCCTGAT